>NC_050521.1:313716-325479 GCF_002922805.2 Oryzias melastigma | reverse complement strand
CAAACATGGATGGAGACATACCAACCTCCTCTCCACCTCTCAGTGCAGTTTACATCACTGTGCCTGCATTAAATGACTGGAAAAATGCTTTAATTGATCGAAGGGTGTGACCTTGCAGCTAGAAAGTGACATAAACGTTTGTGACGGCCGAAAAACTAGACTTTGGAATGGTTTCCTGCTGTAGTTTGAACAAATTTAATTGTTTTGGAGGTGGAGGTTTAGCCTCACTTCCTGTGAGCTCTGAGAACTCCCAGCATGTCATCCAAAGTGTCACTCAAAGTGTCAGTCCTCTCAGACTGCTCACAGTGACGGGTTAATGAAAGGCAAACAGCCCCCCCCCCAGTGACTGATTAAAGCGGACAGAGTGTCAGCCTGAAGATTGAGACGCATGATGACGAGAAGCTCCGACTCAGAGCTTTCCAGGTGGACGGGTGCTGATGCTGGACGCGTTTCATCACTTCCTGTGTATTTAAGAAGTCTTTCCTTTAAAAGAGGAGTTCACTTTAGAAATCGTGTTTCTAGCAATTTGCTTTGGATAGAACTGTTTATTTATTTTTATCTGTCTTAGCAAAGCTCACTTTATCTGGATGTCAGCATCGCCTCTGATATTTGCGTGAAACTTTTTTTTCTCTAAACCTAGAAAAAAGCACAAGAGTTGCCACTTCTGTCTGCATTACAGTGATAAAATTCTGTAAATTAATGAGTAAGTAAATCTGTCCGAGGGATCAAATGTGGAGAGCAAATTTCACTGACGAGGTGAGCGGAAACTAATACAAAACTTGACCTCAACATCATGAGTCAAGAATAGTTCCTGCATTTCTAATATGAAGCTGACTAAAACTCTGAACTTCAACAGTTAAACTTTTTAGCCTCATTTCCACTGAGCGGTCCGGTACGTTACGGTCTGGTATTTTGAGTTTCAATTGTAAAATGGACCCATTACACAGTTCTGACCCGTACCTCTGATGGAGGTCTAGAGAAAAACAGAACGGTTCTGGCAGAATCGCCGATTGGCAGAAAGAGATGACGACATTAGAAAGCACCAGTATAGCGCTATGCTAACATTTCCGTTTTTCTCTTTACGGTGGTCTTTTCAGCCGCCCGCAATCTTCTTTCAAATAACATTAAATTCCTGCTATGCACAATATACAAAAAGTAAAGCATGAAAAAGTCGAGCTGCTGGATGACCTCCATTGTTGTTGCTTTTGTAGTCATCACACTACAATAATGCACTGGCGGTCTATACCACGCACGCGCCGTGAAAACAAACTGCTTAGTGGTAGTAAAGCTTATCTGAGTGGAAACGCTCGCCAGAATTGACTGGTCCGTCCCGTACTACCCCTCCTGTACCGGATTGACCAGTGTAAACCAGGCTTTTGATGTGAAGCTGTCCTACCGGCAAGATCCCAACATTTTATGAGTCATCACAAACCCATCCATCCCTTTTCCTCATCCTCTGAATCCTTTTCAGGGTCGCGGGGTCGCTAGAGCCTGTCCCAGTTACTGTTGGTTAAAGACAGGATACACCCTGAACGGGTCTGTTTTAGGGCCCACCGCAAACCATGATACCAAATATAAATTTAATCAGTTCATAAAAAGAAAAAGGAACAAAAGATAAATACTCAGAGTTTTTTAGTCCTTTTTTAGTTTTTGTGTTGTATTGAAAGTTCTTGCAGTGTAGTCTGCTAATCAGTCACTTATTTCCAAAGCCTTTTTCTGATGGAACAGATTACGTTTTGCTTTAACAAAGTAGTGTAGAGCATTTGTGTTTTGTGTTATATTTTACTAATGACATAACGTGATATTTAATGGAACTATAATTGTTCAAAGTAATGAGACCATGAAGCATTGGTAGTGCAAAAAAAAAGTATTCTGCTTGTGATTATTCACTGAGATTTCCACTCAGTTTTCATATATATGACTTGTATTTTCACAGAGCTAACTTCAGTCTTTTTTTCTTGTTGTAGGGCAGGTGTGGTCGTTTTGTCTCTGTGAGGCAGACTTTTTGTTGTGGTTTTGTGAAACATTGAGGCCTCGGGTCCTCTTAACCCTTTAGTACCAGAGCTTTAGCTATCAGCTTCAGCGTTTAAAGCTTATCAGGGTTTTCAGCTATCAGTTTGATGATATACATATATATCTAGTTCATAATTATGTTAAAAATGTTCTGGTTTAAAAGGTTTAAAAATGTAGTTTTGGAGTGTTCAATGAATGTTTATCCTGTTTTGCTGCAACCTAGGGACTGTTTTGGGTTACACCATCCATGTGATTTAGCTGATCTGCAGACAAAAGTGGTTTAGCCCTGGTAAGCATCACTTAAAAGTGGCTTTTTACCGAAATGCAACACATTCCAAACAATAAGTGTTATATTCTGGCACAGAGTCGGTTTTCTCTGCGACAGAGCTGATTCGCGTTGATCGTGTAAATGGTTGGAGCTAAATGTGCTCTAATGTAAACACTGGTCTGGAGCTTAAGCTCCACTGTAAGTCTAAACAGTTTTACAAATCTGAACACTTTTGTTAATACCCTTTAATAAAGCATTTTTGACACATTTTAAGCTAATCCTTATCACTAAACAAAGTTTTAATAAAAGCAGCTACAAGTCTGAAATCTTGTGGAATTTCCATTTCAGGCTCATGATTTTTAGCCGCCATCTTGCCTTCAACCAGGCCCTCTAGACCGCTTCTGGCTTTGAGCTGGTTTAGGGAAGGGGGGGGTGTATTCCCATGTTCTTTTGTAACTTTCTGTCACTTCTTTGCACATTTCAGTAAACACACTCTCACCTGACTGCAGGTGACTTTCACCACCACAAACATGCGTGTAGGACATCATCATACATGACATGTCTGATGGTTTGCAGCAGCTGTATGTCTGTTATAGGTATGTTTGTGAGAATTGGTGCATAAATTCCTAACTATCATGCAATGTTTGATGCTTTTCATATATTTATAAGAGAAACAAGAGGATGACTCGGCAGGAATCCGCCTCAAATGGATGAACAGAGAGCAGATTTACTTAAGAACAAGAGGTGTGGAAGCCTGGCTAATGCTGTTCAGGTAAACCTTTAAGCTTATTTCTCCAGTGTCTAGATTCCCCTCAGCAGTCAGATTACTGGAGTGCATGTGAATGGATCCTTTGACAATAAACAAGGGGGTGTCTAACTTTCATTTAATTAAGTCAAAATACAAAACATTTTTCCTGAGTTCAACAAACAGTAGCTGTTCACAGTACTAAAGAAGGTTGAAAGTAAAGTTATTACTTCACTGAAAAAGCATTTTCTTCCTCATGGATAACATCTTCTTAAAGTGTTTTACTTTTACTCAAATGCAGCTTTTGGCTTCTCTACCCCCTTCTAGTTAAATGAAATAGAAACACATTTTCTCTGGGGGGGTGATAACAGTATTTCCTATTGTACTCGTCTTTGAACACTTTCCCTGTTGACTCACATTAATTATGAGTACTGATTCATGTTTTTTTTCTTCACAGGCAATAACTAATAACAGTTATAAGAGCCTCCTGTAATCCTGGCGAACGCTCAGTGGAAGCCAAAGGTGCTTGTAAGTCACTGAGGATGAGGAGGGCGTTGATGCCACTCAGGATGAAGCTTCCTTGTGCCAAAGGATGAAGATTGCTTGGCGCGTTTGTCTCTGCCGTAAAGTTTTATTAATAAGTGTAATTAAATCTATCTGTGAACTCACATCTGCAGAGCTTTCTGCTATTTTTCACTAAGTGCTTTTCCCATACAACATTATTAAGCTAATTGAACACTTTTACACAGATACATTTGAATTGCTGACTGTTGAGCCAAATATTTACACCACTGATGACTTTCAGGTAACCTGACTTTAAACTGGGGGGGGCAGGCTTCTTCACTGCATGATTCAGAACTCTCCTCACTGCTCTTTCTGAGCCTTTCTGTCACTTCAGATCCTAAAAGTTTATTATAATCTGCTCATTTGTTCCGTTTATAACCTCCATGCGTCTTCATCCTCCAGTCTAATGAGCAAATGGACTTCCTCTGCATTTAGAAACACAAAAGCCCTTTAAAGAATGATGGTCAAGCCGCATCGCCTGAGAGCTATGACAGGCCGCCCAGATGGTCCATTTGCAGAGCGGAAAGCTGCCTCGGCTCGTGGAGGATGAGGAGGGAATAAGTCACTGTCGCTGAATTAACTTCCAAACACATTATCTCTGAGCTATACGTCATTCGGAAGACAGGCTCGTTTTTAACGTTTCCAAGCACACTTAGTTTGATCCTGTCCCCCCAAAAAGTCCAAGAGCTGAGGAAGCTCAGTCTCTGCACTTCCTGCTGGAGCTGAAAAAGAAGGATCTGGAAATAACATACAAAGCAGGAGTGCATGCCTAAAAAAATGTCTGTGCAAAGCTCACAGCGTTACATAAGCGGTGGGTCAGAGGAGCCACGGGCGCATGCATCAGTGCACGCTCCCACAGCAAACTCTGCCGTCTTGTTTATCTCCTCCTGAGCTGAACCTGCAGACCCCTTCACAGCAAACTGCTTTGATGCTGTTAAATGCAGCCCATGTCTGGGCGTGCACATCCGTGCACGTGTGTGTGAAGCCGTCCAGGCAGGTGGAGTCGATTATCAGTCTGGGGTTGTCGTCCTGCTGCAGTTAGTGTTTCCGTAATGAGTCTAGAGACCAGAGCAACCGAAGCTCGTTAGCTCGGCCTCGGGGTTAATGGGTGATCGAGTAGCTAGCCTGCCCTGAGGTAAACAACACAAACCTTAAGCCGGGGGGAGGGAGGGGGTGACGGCTGAAATGTTGTTTCTTCCCTCAAAAAAATGCTTTTATGCAGACATGATGATAAAAAAGATAATTTCACGCTAAACTAAAAAGTTTCTTCCCAAGGATTCGACCCCCTGGACACGCCCCCTGACTCCTGTGTCGTTCTGACTGAATAACTGGATGGACTGAAAACAGGTGAAAAGCATTTTCAAACATTCTCAGAAAGTCTGAAAGTTGCTAATGAAGATTCTGAAAAACAACACTCAGAAAATCTTTTCTTTTATCAGTTTATTGATATTGGTTTACTATGGAAAGATCCTTCCACCGATCCACTTTAGATATGTCCCTTTTGGGTTCACTGGGTTGCTGGAGCCTGTCCCTGTTACTGTTGGATGAAGGTGTATGGAGCTACATTGGGGTATTTGAAACCCAAATAAAACAACTTGAGAAGAAAATTGGTGTTTGGCCGAAAAAAAAATGTAAAATGTCCCAAACTTGTTGCTATTCTAAAAAAATGAAATTATTTTCAGCTTCAAAGGTTCTGTTTTTAAGGTTTAAAAACTCAAAATTGCAATTTCAAATCTTTTTTTTCTGTTTCAAATCTTTTTTTCACTTTCAACTCTTTTTTTTTCGTTTTTGAATCTGAGAATTTCAGTTTCAAAATGTTTGGCCCCGTTGGGGCGGGGCTAACAAGAAGGACCAGTGGTAGTTTCACCTGTTCCTGGTCACCCAAATTTACATTATTTTTATATGTCCTCCATCATTAGAAAAATGCTACAAGGATGTGTTAAAAACACAATTCTCATTGGTGTGAGTGTTTGTTACACCCTTTCCCGCAGCATGCCCATAGAAAAAACTGAATGTTTAATCTCTGCAGGTTCTCCAGGTCGTCTACGATCTTAAAATTTTGTCTGGGCCACCTGTGTGTCCCATTATCACCACCAGACAGCCCACATACACCCACAGGCAAGTTATAACGATTCTACTACAAAAATAGTAGCTGGTAGAAAATCTTGTTGTCGTTTTGACGATACAAAACAAGTAATAATAATAACTTTTTGGAGGTTGACTGTGTCAAAACCTCTACTCAGAATGATTCGGCCAAAACCTTTTGTATAAAAACGTTCCTTCAGTAAATCAGTGGAAAAAACTGCACAGAAGTGGAACACTTAACAGTGTTAAACTCTAGATTTAAGAAGTGATATCATGCTTTAATTTGATTTGATTTAAACTCTTAATTTTACTGGTATAGAGGTTTAACTTTTTGCATCTTTTTTTATTCTTTTTCTGTTTTAGTGTTTTATAGCTTTAATAAATGTTGCACTTGCAGGGCCTCTGGCTGTGAGTTGTAGCGTGCAGAGTTTGAACTAAGGTAGCATAACTGCACACCATGTGTGTTGTCGTGTTGTAGCTGACACGCTGCTTCATCTTATATGTATGTGGTTTATTTGTGTTCTTCTTCCTGGACTCTGCTTTGCATTATTGCAGTTTATTTCCCCATCAGTCCTCCACCTCTCTTCTCTGGATGTGTTTGTGTCACTCTGCCTCTAAATCCTCCCACTCTAACCCCTGAGGAGCGTGTGGGGGCGGGATCTTCTGGTCCAGGGCGCCTCTGTCCTCAGCTGAAGGTCAGTGCTAAAGTTTGGTTTTGGCCAACTTGAGGGAAAACCCTCCAACTGGAACAAAAGCCTCTGGTCATCTGGTTGTCTGAGGCTGACAAACGTGCACACACACAAACACACAGACACTTTCAGTCCATCTGGAGTCGCTCTCACCTGAGCTCCTCTGATCAGTTTATCTTTCCAGGGTGTCACATGAACTTTAAAATTTCAGTTTTACATCCCCCAATTAAGATTCTGGTTTGAAGGCTTCAAGCCTTAAACATGAAACACAAGTCTGTGTGTGCTCTTTTGTTTCAGTTCCCAAAAGCCAAATAGCCACTCTCAGAAATCCAGTCTGTTGACCGTCAGGTTAAATGATCCGTCCTCTCTGTTTACACGGTTTATTCTAACTCGCTTGCATTGGTGATAAAATCAGATTTACAATCGTCAGGAGAGCTCCTTCACTGAAGCTGAAAAACTGTTCTTTGTTCAGAGAAGATACAGCCAATTTCCCACTTTTCCAGCTGTCCGAGTCCTCACATGACTCTGCATAACCAGGCAGAGGATGCTGCCCTGAGATCGGTGCGGAGCATCATTCATGTGGGTCACGTGATCCTGTGCTGTGTTCAGGCATGGTCAAGAGCATGTTCAAGAATCTATTTAAATACACCCACAAATCCAAACATTTTCTTTGCCCCCCAATGGTCCATTCACACCAAACGGTGCATCAAATGTGGGCCTGCCACCTCTACTTTGAACCACGTCAAATTTACTGCTCAACGCCCAGACGCCCTAAACTGCCGAAGAACTTCCTTCGTTGACCTCATTAGTGAAAACATGGATGATGTTGAGCGAGTATCTTGGCTCTATATGTTTAGGGGAGCTCTTCAGAGGTGCTGGCAAACACAACGCCGGATCTGAGTTCACGAGATTAACCAGAGATGTTCAATGTACAGTGATTTTCCCCATTTACAGCAGGAGCTGAGGACTGTTTTGAATGTCTCTTCCATCACCCAGTTTGAAGAATTTGTGTCCTGCATTAGTGCAAAAAAAAAATCTGAAAGATCTTTTTATTTCTGTCTTAATGAAAATAAGAAAAGCATCATGAACCCATTGAGCTATAGCGATTGCGTACAGCTCCCGCATCGGCTCTCCTTCTGATGAGTAGCCAACCCCCGACAAACCAGCATAGCAAGCTCTGCTACCCAGAAACCAGCAGTGTGTCCGTCTGCTAGCTCAGCGGGACCCTGGGAGGCGATGCCCGCTTGATCTGCCAGACCCTGGGAAGTAGAGATGCTAAGATGTTCACTGGGTGGCTGGTTAATGTAGGGGGCTGATCGATCCATGAGCTCCGTGACTGACTGGCGACCTGTTCAGGGTGTGTCCCGAATTCACCCAAAAGTAGTTGGAAAAGTCTCCGGCAATCCCGCAGGTCCCAGCAGGTTAATACAATAGATGGAAGTACACAACGAACATCACACTGCTATATTGAATCTCTTTCTACCCATTGATCTGGTCACTGATAACGTCACATGGCCAAAGCTGAGTTCCTGATTGGTTCACCCGCACCCGACATCCAAATTGCGACCCATCTTGCCATGTCTTTACATTGGCCCAATCCAAATTATTCCCTTCTCCCTCCAAACGGAGAATTATGAATAAATTTGTGTCTCATATTTCAGACGTCACTTTCGTTGATGACGTCATCAATAATCGGTCTGCTAGCTTTAGCACGGAGCTTCCAGCGCTTGAATATACATAGCAGCGGTTTTATAACTTTAAAATGTCAGCAAAAAGTCATTACTTACATTTAAATGTAAACTTCTGTGGTTCAGAGCGCATCCATGTGAAGAAAAACACTTCTCCGCGCGACACGGTTTAGCCTCGTGGGGGAGGACTTTATCCCGCCGTTTGGAGGGTCGGATTTAAAAAAGGGAATAAAGGACACACGTACACTTAAACTCCCCTTCAAAAGGAGGGGAAGGGAGGAGGGAAGAATTCGAATTGGGCCATTGACGCCTGTGTCGCCCTGCTGCATTCGGTGTGAATGCACCATAACTCCATTCTGGGGTCGGTGAGCTGCTGGAGCCTATCCCAGCTACTGTTGGGCGACGTCGGGATACACCACAGACAGGTCAGAAATCTGTTGAAGGGTCACACACAAAACCTAAGGACATTTTAGAGACACCAGTTGACCTTTGAAACAGATTTTTGGACTGTGCACAGAAAAAACCCGTCCAGGATTTGAACCACTGCCTTCTTGCTGTGAGGGCGGAGTGCTAATAACTGCCCCACGTGCCGCCCATCAACAAATCAAATCAGCAGTAAATCTTAAATCATTTTACATCGATGGATATCATTCCCTCCTTACATTGTATTGCTATTTTTCCTCATAAAAGAGGACGTCAAAACAAGGTCAAGTGGGCGGGGCAACGTTTGGCTCACAGTAAATCAGAAAGGGTTCATTGCACTCCTGAACCAGTGGGTCCTCCTCTTCCTCTGAGCATCCTAAACATGCAACAATTCATCGAAATGACAGATTATAGCCAGGAGTGAAGCCAAACCGGTGCTGCGGCCGCTCCAGCCAATTACCTGCACTCTTACCTAAGAAGCGTTAAGCATGGATGAGCTTTGCTGCAGCAGACGGAGCCGCTGAAAGTCTGTGATTCAAGCTGATGAGATCCCAGAGAACAGAGACTTTACAGCACAGACGGAGGGCGAGGTGCTGAGGAGAACTGTTCCCACACCCTGCAGAAATGTTCAGCCACCTTCTGACAGCACACTTCTGCCAGTCAGGTTCATCTGGAGCGGACACAGTGCAGTTTCTAAAGCACTTTATTTTTATTGACAAGTGAATTATTAAACAACCCACTCCAATGAAAGTATGGTTTTTAACTCCTTTAATAGACAATTAAGATCAAATTGCATTCCTGAGAATGTATTTATTGAAATTTTGATGAATCAGGAACAGATGCTCCTTAAAAAATACAGCTTTTTAAAAGAATGTTTTGGCTAAAAGCTGCACAATTGGATTGGAAATTGTTTATTTCAAGCATTTAAAGCAGAAACTGAACAAAAATGAGACAAACAACAGAATCTAAAATCTATGCAAAGCTTAATCTAAGATAGAATAATTAGTCATAAAATTAGTTCAAATACACTATACTTTTATTACTCTTAAATATAATTAAACATATTTGCTCTTTTGCATATAGTTTATGACACAGTGAAACTATAAAATATTAAGATTGTGTTCAGATTGCCAGAAAGGGAGTGGGGGAATTTAAAAATAATCCCAACTCTGCTCTGTTTACTTTTAATTATAACAGTCATTTAGTCATTTATACAAACTGTACCAACACAGATTCATTCCCAATAACTCACATGATAGAGTAGAAGTACACAATAATTAAGTAAATAGACACAACAATATTCCAAAAGTCAAAAATATGTGCAAAATATTTGTTAAATTACATATAAAACCTAATGAATGGAATTTAGATTTTTACAAATTACATATTTTATAATCCGAGATTATTCATTAATATTATTAATTAATTCAGTAGTTTTTGTAATTTTTAATTTTTCATTATTATTTTGTTTGATCAAAGTCAGTGTCCCTGTCGGTGATGAACTGAGTTACAAATATGTAGCTGTGAAACAAAAAGGTCCAAAATCTGTCAATTTCCCAAGATATTCCTTCTGCTGTCTGGCTGACAGCCGTCCTTCTGGCTTTAACAGAGTTTTAAGTTTTTTCTATGTAATGTCCTAAGATGATCATAATAAAAAAAAACCCTGGGAACACTTTTACAATAGATCAAAAGATGATTAGAGTGGGACTTCAATAACGCTGCTCGGATCAGATTGGCAAAAGTTTTTCATTGGTTTACTTTGTGTTTCAGACGGTTGCAGAGCAGAAACCAGAATGCTGCTGTCTGATGAAAAAATAGAAATTCTTTCAACAACTTTGTGAGAGCAAACTGAATAAAATACATGATTGCTTTAGTGGAGAAACACTAGATTTAACACACAATGACTCAATAGCTGACTGATCACAAACTTACTTTTAAATTTCTCTTTTTTAAGATATAGTTTAAGAAAAAAGAATCTAATCTGCTGGTACGTCACAGTGGTTCATATTTCGCTCAGCTGTCCACACATGAAGACACATTTCTGCTCAACAGCATCTTCCTGTCCTTCTTCTCCATTTTAACATTGATTTTAAAATGTTATGGTTTGTTTACACAGTAAAGTGTGCTCGCTTTCTACATTTCTGACCTTTTTTGGTCCATCTTGTCACTTTTGAAGTCAGACAGAAGTAGAGTTGATGTAGTCATCTCCCAAGTACTGCAAATAAAACCCATGTTTGCTGTGTTACAGTAACTGCTGTACTTTCTGTACTGTAAAAGAAAGGAACCGGAGCCAGGTCAGTTCAAGACGTAACCAGTGGGTTACTTGTTACACAAGTAAGTCAATCTTCATTAATCCTAATGCCAAATAATTAAACTTTACAAAATGAAAAATAAAAAAATTGAAGTTTAGTTTCTAAGACAGGCAAGTCAAACTCAATCGCACAAGGGACAAAAATCCAAAACACACCTTAGGTTGCAGGCTGAACTGGATAAACATTTATTGAACACCCTAAAAATAAATATTTAAAACTTTAAAACC
The DNA here is from genome assembly GCF_002922805.2 of Oryzias melastigma. Classification (NCBI taxonomy): domain Eukaryota; kingdom Metazoa; phylum Chordata; class Actinopteri; order Beloniformes; family Adrianichthyidae; genus Oryzias; species Oryzias melastigma. Next base: position 314,465 of record NC_050521.1, on the reverse strand, counting down.
TTAACTTTTTAACATAATTATGAACTAGATATATAGCACTACCTGTGGTAATGTTAGTGGGAATGCTGTAAGCTAAATTTGGCCACTGAAGATGCTGAAATTGATTGTTAAAAATGCTGAAGGTTATAGCCAGCTAAAATATTAGCTAAATGACAAATCAGCATGAAAAACTAAAAAAAAAAAAAAAAAAACTTAGGTTAGCAAAACAGTCAGCATGTAGCTGAAATATTGGCTAAACTCCAAAATAGCCTAAAAAATCTTAGTAAATGCCAAAATAGTCCAAAAACCTAGCAAAATTCCAATTTGTAAAACTTTAAAACCGTAATATTTTAACATTATTATGAATAATAAAAAGGACGGAATACTATTCCAGAATAAATCAACTTAAACCTTAAGTAACTTTCAATATTTTACCCGACATAAAAATATATTTTGTCAAAATTCTACTTGAGTTAGAAATAAGTGCAAGATAACATCGGGTCATTCATAACAATAAGATAAAATCATCTGGAGGGCCGGATGCGGCCCTCGGGCCTTGACTTTGACACGTGTTCTAAGACATTTTTAACTCTGTGGCCACATTTTATAGTTATGACTGAAGTGAGGTTTTCTCATTGGCTGTAAAAGAGAACTGGACCAACTGAGTGTGCTGTCACCTACCAAACACAAACTGATAATCTGAATTTAAATCGACACCAAACAAATAGAAATGCTCTCACTGGTCCCATCAAGTTCATCTGGTTTCTCCT
>NC_050521.1:309192-313490 GCF_002922805.2 Oryzias melastigma | reverse complement strand
TAGTACACTCTCCGATTATCCAATCAAAGCTCGTGAAAATCCTGACGTTTCCGTGGGCCTGCTAGCTGGCCTATCACGTGGTCTCCTCCAGATCTGATTGGTTGAAGCAACAGTTTGGTGGACCATTATTTTATGCTACAGGGCCCGCAGAACTGATTCTGAAGGCCTTCAGGCAGATTTCTTTGACCCTAGCAACAAATGGTGCTGCAATGTGATTGGTTAATGCTTAAATAGGAAAATACACGTCTGGAAGCAGCGCAACCAGGGAGACAGCAATGAAAGGACGAAGACAGAGCATTTGGAATTATAGAATACGTATTCACGGAAATAAATAATAATTAATATCAGTCTGTGATTCAGATATTTTTAGGCCAGCAGAGAAGGCCTTGCAGGCCCTGACGGCCCGCCACTGAAAAATATATTTTGTCAAAATTATACTTGAGTTAGAAATAAGTGCAAGATAACATCGGGTCATTCATAACAATAAGATAAAATCATCTGGAGGGCCTGATGCGGCCCTCGGGCCTTGACTTTGACATGTGTTCTAAGACATTTCTAACTCTGTGGCCACATTTTATAGTTATGACTGAAGTGAGGTTTTCTCATTGGCTGTAAAAGAGAACTGGACCAACCGAGTGTGCTGTCACCTACCGAACACAAACTGATAATCTGAATTCAAATCGACACCAACAGAAACAAATAGAAATGCTACCACTGGTCCCATCAAGTTCATCTGGTTTCTCCTCTTCTCTGCTCCTCAGCTATGATGTTTGCTTTCTTCATATCCAGAGTCTTCTTGACTTTTAAGTCATAAAAACCAGAAACTTTTTAATAATTTTCTTTAAATCCTTTATGAAGCTGTCAATGAAAACAGAAGAACCAAGTTCCTGGAAGAAGCTGAGTCAGCTGACATTTGCTTTGAATTTCAAGGTAATCATTCAGGCACCTGCTGACCTCGACGACCCCCAGCAAGGCTCTCAGAGCCTTTTATTCTCTTCTTCAGAGTCTGCCTGATTCAAAGTGGTAAAACTTTTTTTACATCACATTGTGATGTAACTGTAAGTAAGCGATGTCCTTCAGTTTGGGTGGGCGGCTCATCTGCATGAAGAAAAAACACAAATCTGAGCGTTTTACCACAGTTGGAGCCAGCTGAGCTGCCAGTCGACCCGTTCCAGCCTGACTTCTTTACTCCTGGTTGTTTCAGCTTAGACTGTCAGTGACACATTAACTGCAAAAAACAACACTCTCTCTGTTTCTGCTGTTGTTTGCTGCTTTTGTTCTTAAAGCAAACATAGAAAAACAAACTGCTTGAACCTTCTGTGCTTCAGATGCTCTGATGTTCTCGACAGAAGCAGATGATGTCCCACAGGAAGCGTCTGCGGTTTGACAGAAACTCTGGGGTTAAACGAGAAGTCAAAAACAAACGGAGACCAGCAGCGTTTATACCTGTGGGGAAAACTTTACAATCGCAGGCTCAAAAAACACCAAACTGCATCCTCCTTTCACACTAAAGCTTTACTGTTTGCTATTAAAGTTTTTTGACATTCAGGTTAAAGTAAAAATACAAAAAAATCCTCATAGATGCTGTTAACCCTTTAACACCTGAGGTGTCGCCGGTTAAAGACAAAATCTTTAACATAATGTAGTTTTTCCAACGTAATGTCTATTTTCCCAGATATCAAGGGAATTGTGCTCTGCAACTCAACTGAGAATCGGGTCAAAGCGGTTCCTTGAGGTCACATTTCACACTAATTTTGCTTCAATAATGGTTCAAACATGCGTAATCCAACAGTTCTCAAAGTCTTTCATGGTTTTTATTTCCAGGAGCTTAGTCAGGTCTGGTGGTCCAAGTGGTTTGACAAAGATCCTGGAGTTCTGCACCCAAGTTTCCTGGATTTCCTTTTTCTTTCTAGGATTAAATGTTTTTAACATTCTTTTTATGGTTTCTTACCATTAGACAAAACCAAGTTAAAAGTCATACCAGAAATGTCCAGAGGGAAAATATTGTGGGAAACTGTTTTGACACCACAAAATTTAAGGCAAAGATGTCAAATTTCAACAAATTGTCTCACATGATGAAACTCGGGTGAAAAGAAGTTAATGTCCAAGAAGAACTAGACTGACTGACTACAGGTTTGTGTTTCTGTACGGTAAACACCGGAACGGTCCTCCTGTAGCGTTCAGGACACCCCCTCCCTGCACAGCAGCATGAGCCTCTGTTGTATGTCAGTAAATACTGACTCTGGGGGGGTTCCAGCTGCTTGGAGCAGCAGGTGTGAAAAACAGGTCTGGGTTCATCCCAACAACCCCTGGGGATGCTGGGATATCAGGACATGTGACCGTGTGTTTATGAAAGACGCCCCGGCAACTCAGCCTGTGTCTGCATCACCGTGTTTTCATGCGCTCAATGATGCAACACGCTGCAAACCCTGACTGTGCTCGGACGCCAAAGAGCGATTCGCCGGTCTTTCAAGAGCATCATGGGGGATTTTTGGAAAGGTGTTTGTTTAAGAGGAGAGAGGCGTATGGAGAAGGAGGTGGAAGAGAGCGGAGCTCGGGGATCAGGAGTGATTATGTCTGCCGTTAGGCTGTGAGCCGCCTTTCCCTGGCTTACATCATGGCCTTAATAGTGGAGAGGAGTCTGTGTTTGGAGGAAGATGAGAGCGTCCTGACGGCTGATTGTGATGTTATCAGCATCTAATGAACGGGTCTTCCCTTTCAACTCAGTCTGGTGTGGAGCTGCTCTCTGCTGGTGGTCACTGGCTCTTTTAAATGAGGTTGGAACAGAACAATATGATGTTAAATTCAAGGGTTTGTGGCGTCAAAACAAGCCCACACCATCAGCCTTCCACCACCGTGCTTCAAAGTTACTGTTTGATGTAAAAGCTAAAGTTGAACAGGACAGTAACACTCAATGCATAGGACTTAAAAGAAAACCATTGATGACACAGATTTAAATTATTCACCTGAAAAGTGATGGTTTAACCCTTTCACACTGGAGATGTAACCAGCAACACACCCGATTTGCGCAGCGGAGGCGGCCATTTTCAATGTTAAGTCAATGGAACAGACACAAATAGAGGTGATCTGAATTCCTGCGGCGCGATTTGAGGACTGGCAGCAGCGGGATTTGAGCAACGGAGCCAAAATTTAAATATCTGAAGTTTAACAGGTCGCTGTGTCACATCTGCCAATCAGGAACTCAGCTTTGGGTACGTGACGTTTTCAGTGACTCGGTAAAATACTTATCACTGCAAGTGTTTTTGTCCTGAACTTCCATGTAATTCCTCAACTCGCTTAGACCACGGAGATACCGGGGGGATGACAAAGGGATACACCTCGGGCAGATCGCTAGCCTACCTCTAGCCTCCTTTAGTCCAGTGGAGCTCGCTCGCTAGATACGCCGGCAGACAGACAGCCGCTGCGGGGTGTGGGGGCTGCCTGCTCGTGTCTCCTGAACTTTGTGATGTTTTTCTTATTTTCATCGAGACAATAATATCCCCCAGGATATTTTAATTTTTTTTACCCTCTTGGGTTAATGCGGGAGAGCCTTCAAACTCAGTCACAGATTCACAGAAACACAGTGGAAGCGGCTGTCATTCAGACACAGTCCTCGGAGTGAGAGAGAAGCCCTGGTGACGGAAAATATTTGAGTAATCTCATAAACCAGACATAGAGACGTGATTACTGATGTTTTTAGTGAACTATTCACAATAAAAAACCTGATCTCTCAACATAACCCTCTCAACTTCCATACATTGTTAGTGACATACATAGACGTCGCTCCATGTCAGGGCTAAAACATTGGCTGGTAGCTCCTCCCACACGTGACCGCGGCGTTAAGCTCAGGAACACATTGTTTGACAGGCAACAAGCAGCAAAAAAAGGCATTTATCACGCAAATTGCGTTTGGTGTGAATACACCTTTAGACGTATCGTAACCATTCAACTGTTTCGTTGATTCTGACGTGGTGAAAAGCAGCTTTTCATGTGATCCTTGCACCGATTGTCAACATATTATCAATGTAAAGTAGGGGTGTCAATCTCAATCTCATAGAAGGCCAAAATGCAAAACACACTGTAGGTTGCGGGCTGAACAGGATAAACATTTATTTAACACTCAATTTTAGAACTTTTAAAAACCGTAACTTTTTAACATAAATATGAATTAGATATATAGCATTATCTGTGATAATGCGAGTGGGAATGCTGTAAGCTGAATTTGACTGCTGAAGATGATAGTGCTAATAGAAAATGGTGAATCTGATAGCTTAAAAGGTAGAAGTTGATAGCTGAAC
>NC_050521.1:275293-309090 GCF_002922805.2 Oryzias melastigma | reverse complement strand
AAATAAAAGCCTAACTCAAAAACAGCCTCAAAAACTTAAAAATACAAAATTAGCCAAAACAGCTATGGATGAAGCTGAACTATTAGCTAAGCTTCAAAATGTCCTAAAAATCTTAGTAAGTGCCAAAATAGTCCAAAAAGCTTGCAGAATTCCAGTGCTTTAAAGCAGTAATTCTTTAACATTATTACGAATAAGAAAAACACAGGAATATTATTCCAAAATAAATCAACTTAAACCTTAAATAAATTTCAATATTTTGGTCTCCATAAAAACCTATTTTGTTAAAATTATACAAGTTAGAAATGAGCACAAGAAAACTTTGGGTCATTAATAACAATAAAATAAAATGATCTGGTGGGCCGGATAGAATTACTCGGAGGGCCGGATGCGGCCCCCGGGCCTTGACTTTGACACGTGATGTAAAGTGTTACGTAGTGTAAGTGTTTCTCATCTATAGGATCACCTACTTGCCAGAACAGCTCACCACTGTAAAGAGTTTCAAATCTCCACTTCAGTTTGTTGGAATTTTGTTAATTGCATAAACAATTGAAGGTTACGGTAGTGGAAAGAATGTAAACACTAAGCGTTTGTGTTTGAGGGTTTCATATGTATTCACCAGTCTCTTCTCTCGTGGTACACAGCAGGCGGAGAAAAGTACCAAGTTTTGTTGTAATCATCTCAGGAGGCCATTTGCATACAGAAAGTTCAGCGTCTTCTCTTCTCTAGTTAATCAAATTACCTGAACTGTGGGAGCTCCGACACACAACTGGAGGTATTTTGGGTGATGATCAGTGCCCCCAGGTGTTCTCCTGCAAGTGAGCAGTCACAGTGAGGCTGACATCACACGCTGTGATCCGTTAGCAGACACAGAGATGTAAACAGCCATGGCAATGACGTGATTTTTTGGGGGTAAACCACACAAACAGAGACCAACAAGAGTTCATCGATGAGGTCAAAACATCCTGAAAGGATTGACAACCACACACCACATCTTTGCTGCTTCCTGCTCTTCTTGTAATTCATGTTACCTGAAGAGTCAGGCAAACCCAGAGACACATTTGACCTGCAGGATCTCCGACATCATTCAGGTTATTCTGAAAGACAAAGGTGTCACAAACTGCAAACATTACATTCACAGGAGACTGTGAAGTGGAAAAAACATGGATAAACTGTGCTCTCTAAAACTGTGCTCTCCAACCTTTTTTAGGCCATAGAGCAGTTACAATATTTTAACAGACTGGTCTATTTGAGGGCAAAGTTGCTGTTAAGTTTTTGTTAAGCTTCCACTTTCCAGAAAAATCTATATTTCAAATTAAAATGCTGCTACATGAAATTTAGTTTGAAAAGACAACTTGAAACTGTCTGAACATATTTTACAGATGATGAAGATTCAATGAAACAAAGTTGTTGATTCATTGAAGTTGTTTCTGATTTGTAACAATTCAATAAAGCAACATTACACGGTTTTGTTTTTATTTTGTTTTAAAGAATGCCATTATAACACTGAGAACTCAATTCAGACTTTCAGAGCAAAAAGATTATCGAAAGGTAGAGAATGTATTTAAGTTATGAATGAATTCACCATTGACTCTGAATCAAGAGTGAGTCATAGACAGATGTGGAGGAAAGAATCTGGTAGTTTTCTAAAATAAAACTTCAATGGGATCATAAAATAGATATAAGGAAATAATCTTAAGTTAGCGTGTATATATTTTTTCTGCTGCCTGGTACCACGTGACCCACAGACCGGTACCGGTCAGCGGCCTGGAGGCTGGGGACCCCTGGTCTAAAAGATTCATCCCCTCCCCTTTACTTTAAAAATGACACCGATTGTTGTAGATACATTTTAATAGTTAGTGATTGACAGAAAGTTTCAAAATGTGATTATTGTTACTTATTTTAGCTTTTCAATTTGAAACTCCTTTATGTTGTTCACAACCAGTTAAAGTCCCATTAGTTGTCAAGTGTATGAATCTTTTTTTTCTTCTGTGCTTGACCCATCCCCTGGGGGAGTAGTTAACTGCGGCTATAACCTCACTCAGGAATAATTTTACAGCATGGAGTCATATTCTTTTAGTCTTAGGCCGAATCCGAATTCTTCCCACACGCCTACGGCTTCTCCCAATTTCTACAGCTTGTCCCTACCTCTAAGGCTTCTCCTACCACTAAGACTTTTCTCGATCCCCACTGCTTCTCCCTTCACCTACGGCTTCTCCCAATCCCCACGGCTTCTCCCTTACCCCACGGCTTCTCCCTTACCCTACGGCTTCTCCCTACACCTATGGCTTCTCCCAATCCCCACGGCTTCTCCCTTCACCTACGGCTTCTCCCTACACCTATGGCTTCTCCCAATCCCCACGGCTTCTCCCAATCCCCACGGCTTCTCCCTACACATACGGCTTCTTGTTACCATTACAGCTTCTCCCTACCACCACAGCTTCTTCCTACCTCTATAGCATCTCCCTATCCCTACGGCTTCTCCCCACCCTCGCTGCTTCTCCCTACCACCACAGCTTCTTCCTACCCCCACGGCTTCTCCATATCCCTACAGCTTCTCCCTACCACCACGGCTTCTCCCTACCTCTATAGCATCTCCATATCCCTACAGCATCTCCCTATCCCTACGGCTTCTCCCCACCCTCACTGCTTCTCCCTACCACCACAGCTTCTCCCTACCACTACAGCTTCTCCTTATCCCTACGGCGATGAGGATTAGCCCTTCAAAAAGGATTTTGCACATCTCTATCACCTCAAATGTCCCTACAATTGGAGGGGTAGAGAGAAGCCGGAGGGCAAAGAAAGTATTTTGATTGACTTGACTGAGGATTTGAACTCATGACCTTCTTTTTTCAGCACAGACACTCTACCATAAGGCCATTTAGCTGTCCTGCAGTTACATTCTTACATTAGTGGAACTGCACTCCAAACATATTACTAGCGCTAAATGTTTTTTGTATTTCCTTCAGGTCATCATCAACTTTTTCATGTTTTTTTCTTTGGACATCTGCTCGACTCAGCAGGTTCCTCTGTGCTGGTGGAGTTCTGAACTTTTTCCATAGTTCTAACCAGGATTCTTGTTTTCGTCTTTGAATCAGCTTTTGTTCTTGAAGTTTGTGTTGATTGCTTCTGCCTTGTCTTTATTATGCTGAAAGACTTAAAGCTGTGCACCGCTTTTTGCTGCTGGCTGCATTCAGAGGCAGCTTGAAAGGTTTGAAACAGATCTAATCGAGCCAATCATGGCAGACAACAGTTGTGAAAAGACGAAGGCCTTCGTGCGTCGGGATGATCCTAATAAATGTCACTTCATCGCTCATTCCTCTGGATGGTGCTTTTCTCTCAGGTGTCTGAGGCTTCACTACTCTGTGTCTTTCTCTTCTCTAGCTGGAGGGGCTAAATGTCTGCCCCTTTTCAAAGACTGCTTCTGTTTTAGGCAGACACTTTTGTTACTTTTGCTGAGAAAGACATTTAGCAGGAGTTCATGTCTTATTCATATTATTGGCTAAAATTAAGTGACAGTTTCATTATTTTTCTCTGGAAAAATGTGATTCTACACCAATTTTATGTTTATATTCAATAAGGAGAAAGAGTGTTTGACTTTCTAATATTTTTTAATTAAAGTAAATCTGCTGCAGCTGGAGGATCTGATGAATCCATAGACTGTAAAAAACATGTTATTCTTATACAGTCTATGGATGAATCACAGGACAGCGCTGCTGTCAAAAGTCAAATAAGCTGAAATTGTTATTCATGGAAAAAACCCAATTGTAGAGAATATTTCAAAGGTATACTTAAGAAATGAATGTATTAATGGCTTAAAAACATAAATAAAGTGTATTTTTCCAACTCTGAGGCAGTTAAACCCCAAATGTTTTAACCAACTGTAACTTTTCAACCATTAACACGATCAACGTAATTCCAGTAGATTCTGAAGGAGAAAAGCGGCTCGATGAGCCACTTTTCTCCTTCAGAATCTACTGGAATTAAAAATTCAAAAAAATACTTCATCTGGTGCTCTATCTGTGAAAACATGGAGAGCTGAAATGCAATTTAACAAGTGGCCAATTTAAAAAAAAGTGTTTATGAAAAACCAAGCTGTTGAAAGTTGTAAGATGATGAGCTTTGGAACATCTTACAAATATTATTATTCTAAGAAGGTGGTTTGAAGTTTAGAAGATCACTGAAGCTGTAAGGTTAGAGAAGAGCGTTGGTCCCGCCCCTCGGCTGGTTTGGCTGGAGGCCGGCGGTGTCGCTGTCTCGCCGAATGAAGTCTGTGCGTCCACATATGATTGTTCAATCATTGAAGTCTTTAGGTTTATCACAGCGGCTCCAAGTCTAAAAGCATTTTAATGAAACTTCATTACGTTGATTGGATGTAATATTGGATGTAATCAGGTTATGTGCACGTGCACGTGCGTGTGCACGTCTGTTTGCTGCAGACAGAATCTGCTGTTTAATTACCTCCAGCAGAAGCAGTGGAACATAATTACTTTGTGTTTCTGTGTTTTCCTGCTTGATTTGGTTGCTCTGCATTTCAGCCACACGGCTTGCATCGTGATGAATGTGACAGATGGGGGTGGGGGGGGGTCTGCTGCACAGATGAGGATGGATGGACGGACGGTGGGGGGAGAGCTGCTCATGAGGGAGAGCAGAGCAGGAATCTGGGAGGATTCGGGATTCCATTTTTCCAGTGATTTGGTGTATTTACAGAGATCAGCCTTAAGGCGCACACTGAAATGAACTCTGGGAGTCTGGGGGGAGCGCATGTGTGTGTGTGTGGGGGGGGGGGTACCCTTTACTGACTTGATTTTGATTCCAACTGCTTTCTGTGGATATTTCTGCATTGTCCTGCAAATGTTCAATACAAACAATTTCCCTCTTTTACAGTTTTTTTGCCAAATGTAACTGAAAACATGATTTAATGTTTATTTCACAGCAAAACATGGAACATCTCAAACAAATCCCGGCGTCATACCGCTCGCGTTATGGCTCCGATGCGAGTCTTGACGTAACTTTTAAAGTGCGAGAAGAAATCCCGGTGCAGACGATCACTTTCCACCTCTGTGGTGCTGCCAATCTGTTTCGCTGGGTTCAAATTTTCGTCGTACACCGCAGCTGAACTGAAGAAAATAAGGGGGGTGGGATTTCTGTGCTTCCTATAAATGGCGGGTTATCACGTGAACCTATGTGAGTTTGGAGTTTCGTGAGGTCGGCAGCAGATTCTGATTCTGCAGCCAACCAGTAACCAAAATGGGCCATCTGTAGCGAAACCACTTCCACATCACACCTCAGCGGTGACGCGTGAGCCCAGAGTTAAACATTAAGTGAAAGCCTTAGGAACAAAGCCTGATTTTTTTTTTTTTTTCAATGAAGTTGCAAGAACATTTTTGTTGAAACAGAATGTATAGTGGCCCTGAAGTCCAAATTCCATTAATAAATCACAACAAATCACAGATCACAACAATTAATACATCAAAACAAAGTTCCTGAAACTAAAATCTAGAGAGAGGAAGCAGACGGATGTTTTTGTGTAAATAGTTGGTGAATGATCGCTGAACTTTAGCAGAGGCTGTGGCCAAAAGATGGAAGAAACATATTTTGTTGGAAGATGTTACCATGCCAAAGAACTTCCTATTACAAAGTAAATGGTGTATACGTGTATGTGCAGTCACAGTACCATTCACACACTGGTGGCGGCTCTGCTACCGAACACTGGCACCAACTTTCCACCAGAGGTGGTATGGGGTTCAGTGTCTTTCCCAGGGACACTTCCACATTTGGGTGGGTGAGGTGGGAATCAAACCCAATCTGGAGTCAACTGCCCTACCGCTGCACCATGGCTGCCACAGAAGAGGATGAAAAAGAAAAGGTGAAAAAACATCTTTTGAATTCCTGAAATTATTTTTGTTGTTTTTATTCGGACCCTTTTTAAAATCTTGTTTCAATTTCTTAAATGTTTTTTGTTTGTTTTTAAAGTTATCATGATCTTTAATATGTTTATGCGTTTAGTGATTTGCTGGTGAGATTTGCACTTTATTGCCATTGTGGTCAGGAGGCATGCTGGGAAAACAACTCCAACGTGTCTGTGGATATCTGAAGGAATCTCTGTGTGCTGGACGGAGGTAGTCTCAGGTCCAGCTCTGCGTTCAAAGCAGTCATTATTCAGTCACAAATCCTTCTCTGTGATGTCACAGTAGACCGAGCCGTCCTCAAACGCAGCATCATGTTGAGTGGGTGATCCAGAATGGCGGTTGGTTTCATTTGCTTCATTTTTTAATGATTTGATGCAAAGCACCAGAGTTTACCTTTTTTAGAAACTGCTTGATGACTCCTGTTTTGTTGGAGAGCTGACATTTCTGCACTCCTCCTCCTCTTCCTCCGTCTCCTCCTCACATGGAGTCAGGGCAGTGAGGAGTGAAGCAGTCAGTCTGACCTGAGGCTGCCTTCTCTGTCTGAGCAGCATTCTCCTGCACAGGTCTGCCTCTGAATGCAGTCTGTCACCGCAGCCTTTGCCTCCTTCAGCTGTCTGGCTTTTTGTTGTCTATCTTCCATTTCCAGTTGCTGTCCCCCGCCCCCCTCCCCATGTGGAGGAGTCAGCTTGTGCAGTCACAGAACCTGGAGTGGTGCTGCAGACACTGACAGCACATTTTCAACGAGGTAATGATGTTTTCAGCCTGCCTGTCAGCTCCCACTCCACACATGCTCTGATTACAGGCTTTCTTGCTGTTACCCCCCAATAAGAGTCCTCCAGGCTGAGAGTTCAGGGGTCATCGAGTGATGGGTGGAGGATGAGAGGTATGTTGTCTGCCAATAATGGATCCTTTTGTGCACCCCGCTTCAGAAAACCAGCCTGGTCAGTTATGTTCTCTGCAGTGGACGCTGGGTTTTGTTGGGGGGGGTATCAGACTCATCTGAGTCGCCCTAAAACACCCCAGTGTTTTATTTCAGCCTTTCAGGGAGGAGTACCTTCCAGCCTTTGTCTCTTCTGTCAGTCAGCATGTTAATGATTCATTCATAAATAATAAAAAAAAAAAAAGATAAATCTGGTAGAGAAAAACATATCTCTCAGTCTCAGATTCAGTATGTAAAAAATAGAGATCATTATAGACACTACAACTGCAAAAAAAAATGCAAAAAAAAAAATTCTGGAAATCACTGATTGATTTGGTTTGAAATAAAAATATTCATTTAACGGTGCAAAAAATAACTACAAGAACTCTGTTCTTCACAGAATCTGAGCCTGACAAACTTTTTTATGGTTGTAATATTGTTGTTTATCTGATCGAATCATTGGGCATTCCTGTTTGATTCTCATAATTCCTTCAAAAATGGATTCTAAAAGTTTTCCAACAGGAGCAGCCTTGGAGTTGAATTGAGAATTCCCAGATTGAATCTTTTCTAAAGTGTAATAATCGCCTTTCCCAGAGTGTTTAAAGAAACCTGAAACCGAATGTTTGTGTTTAGCTTTTTCAGATACCTGACCCATGCAGGGCTCTGGACCTGAGGCTCTGGAGCCACTCCTTAATCCGCCACCGCAGCTCTTCGCTTTAAACACCAACAATTTGAAAAAAAGAATGGGTTTGTAGTGTTGGTTCATTTGTTTCAGTTTGTTTGGGTTCATGCCAGATTGAACAAAGTGATGCTTAAATGTTTAATATATTGTGAGAGTTTTTAATTATTAGAATATGCTTAGAGCAGATAATCTGATTCTCTGCTGCTCAACAGCGTCTAGTTCAAAGAAAAAGTTTTTAAAGTACATTATTTCATTTACATGTAGATTTAAAAATAAATTTGGATTTTACACTAATGATGTCATGTTTATATTTGATAGTTTTAAAGAGAAAAAAGATGACAGCCCACCACAGCCATAATGATAGAAAGTTCCACGTTTAATTTCATTTTTCTGCATTTTTTTTTCAAGTAGGGTTACCGTGAAAGAAAAGTCGTAAAAGTTTGAGAAAAAAAGTCAACAGTTTTCAAGAATAAAATTGAAACAGAAAAAGAATAATCTTAAGGTACATTCACACCCAGTCCAATTTGCACGACCAATTCGCACTTAGAATGAATGGAAGACACAGGAATCAGGTTTATTTATTGTGAAGAGTTCTACAAAAAACATCACTAATCATGTCTCCATGTTTTGGTTATGATTATCATTAAAAGATTTTCCGGGTACAGTGGACTGTGTCTGTATGACAGCGGTGTTTCTGTGTCTCTGTGGCTGAGCTTGAAGGCTCTCTGTTTCGTAGTTATCCGAGGAGGGAGAAATAAAATTCTCACTGTCTGCTGACGTATCGAGCTAGAGTGCTCCGCCGCGGGAGCGAAAGTCTAGTTTATCCCGCCTTTACCTCAAAGTAGCCGGATGAGCTCTGCAACCCTGCAGCTCAAATGGGTTAATGAAATAAATAAAAACGCTCGCTTTGGATTATTATTCTACCCGCTTATTAAGTCACTGAAAAAGTCATGTCCCCAAAGTTGAGTTCCTGATTGGCTGAGCAACCTGTCAAACTTCAGGTATTTACATTTTGCCCGTGCCGCCCAATTCGCACCTCACCCCTCAAATCAGGCTGCTTGCAGACTTTCGCACCGCACCAGTCACTCATATAGTACCGCGGGGCTTCAATTCGCCTCGGAGCACGCCTGTACCATTGACTAACATCGGAACTGGCCGGCTCTGCCGCTCAAATCGCGTTGGGTGTTGATGCATCTTTACAAGGAAGAGCCATGCTTTTTCAATATAAAGCTGGTGGTGTAAGTCTCTGACCTCATTATATTTGCTAACTAAATCCATCACCAGTTTACGGTGATGCCATACAGCAGTTTATCAGGAATGCAAGTGCTATAATGCATTTATATCTCTGCAACTATACTGCCAGCGACGGCTCATATTTTTGTTGTTCATATTTTTCTCAGTAAACAGCATTTTACTTAATACATTTGTCTTCAATCTTGTGATTTCATTTCATTTATTCAGCATATAGACCATCAGATATGTCCATTTATGGTCAAAATCAACACATATACGTTGTGAAATATACAAGAAAAACTCTTATTACATAAAAACATTTGCAATAGGAAATCACCCAGAATTCTTAATTTATAACTTATGAAATTATAACTTCATTCTTGTAAAATATTGACCTTTTTACTCATAATTTTGCGACTCTTTGCTTGAAAATCTATCTATCCATTTCTTAACCACTTTTTTCCTTTCAGGGTCACAGGGTTGCCAGAACTTAACCTCAGTGGGTTCATCATGGACAGAGCACACAATCACACAACCCAAACACACTCATAATCACATTCTCATAAATGTAGGATCTTTTTTGACACAGGGTGTATTTTATTTTGAAAGGAGCTTGTATTTGCTTCAGTCAAAAGTAAAATAAGTTACAATTGTTACATACAGAAAAACATATTTTAAACAAAATATTTGTGAACATGTTAAAGGTAGATGATATAAATAAATGTTGCAACATCCATTCAGACATAAATACAGTATATATTTCTAAATGGAGAGGTGGGTTTTTCTCAGGGTTTTGGTCAGTAAGAAAATTGAACAAATGGCTCCTTTAGTGTCAGTGGTTGCAGATCGCTGATCTAACCCAAACTTCCTCTGAATCTAACCCCGAAGGTAAGTCTCCATCTTCTACATGACCACAGAAATGAACCCACAGCCAGAAGAAGAGGTTGTTTTCTGTGTAACACTGATGAGGAAGAGCATCGGTGTTAATTATTTACTCTCATCTTTGTTGTTCATGTTCTTTTACTGTTCTTTTACTGTGACAGACCAACATATCCTGCAGAATGAACACATACATGTCTTTGGATGACATATGTGTCTGATTAGTACCTTCAAATTTCCTATAAAAGCTGCATTAAAACGTGTTTTCTTTCAAAAGCTTCATGTGAAGTTTCATCTTCCCCACGGATCCCAGTCTGGTTGTACAAGAGCAGATTAAAATATTTAAACACACTGAACCAAGTCTGGCAGGAACATGGGGGCTGCAGGGAGACTCCTCCTCCTGCACCCTACATGGCTGAATGTCAGCAGAGGCATTAACAAGTCAAGTCGGAAGTGTAACTCAAGTCTGGGTGCTCATAATCTCTGGTTTCAGTGAGCTGTGTTGGTTTGAGTGGTCTCACCTTGATGGGGTGGAGAAGGATGAAAGACATGCAGACACCTGAACATACCTGCATTCATCTGCTGATAGATCATTGTCAGGAGTTTCAGGAAATCCTTCAAAACCTCACTTGAAGACAGGAGAAGTCCATTAAGAATGCATCTCTTTTTTCATGATGGTCCCTGAATGGTAGTATGGAAGCAAACCAAACAGTATTTTAGAGTGAATGAGCAATCTAAAGCAGGGGTGTCAAACATACGGCCCTTAGGCCGAATCTGACCCGTCAGATGATGTAATCCAGCCGAGTCATAAAGAGAAAAAAAATAAAAGGTTGTTGGGGGAAAAAGCTTGTTTCTAGCCCATTCTTGTGGCAAGTAATGGCTATTTAAAGAAATGGTTGCAATACACAATTCCGCCACTGGGGGAAGCAAAGGGAAAAAAATACCAGAATAACATGAGGTGAAGAAATAACCAGCATTTCTTTGCAAACGTTTGGGTAAGATGCAGTTAGGTTTCCTGCCATCCTCACCACTTTTAAGTTGCTATAAAAATGATCAGGTGTGACACCACAATTACCAAAATGGTGTCAAAAAGATAATAATAATAATAGCTATGTTAATAATAATAAGGGTAAGTTTGTTTGAGGTAATTATTCCAACTGAGAAAAAAACAAAGCTACAGAAAACAAGTTGACCATAGGTTATTTTACTATTATGGTACTGGTCTGGCTCACTTGAGATCAGGTGGGTTGAGTGAACCAAAATGAGCTTGACACCTATGATCTAAAGCCTTAGAGGTGGATACAGGCTCTACACAGAATAAAAATGGGCAAACCATTCCCAGAAAACCTGGAAACGCATACAGCACAGGAAATATCAAGGTCATTGAGAGCTTATTGAAGCTGTAGAGTGAAGATGCTTATTCTTGCTGTAAGCGACAGGTTGCAGTGAACTCTTATTCAGCACATGAAACGTCATGGTATCAAGCCAGTACTCGCATCTTACTAACAACTACTATATGTCATAAGTGTGACTTTACAAAACTTCACAATACTTTTACACACAACAATGGTAGGTTCCGTTTTCATGACGTCCTTTAAGCTGGCCATACAAGCCTCAAGGGAACAGAAAAACACACCCTTCTCTTCACGACCCTCCTTGGGCCCAGACAACCCAAACCTCATGGTATCATCAGACACACAGAGCTACTTGGCAAATGTAAATGTTTGTACAGAACTTTTGCTTCTGTTCTCTGAGATGATCCCATCTTGGCCCTCTGTCCGTCATCCGTCAACAAGCACCTTTACCTCCAGTGGAGCTTTCACACCTGCCAAACTAGAAGAACCACCTGTGGACACCAGAAGACCTGGACTAGATGGAAACCAGACATTCCAGGGTAGATGACTTCTCACAAGGTGTGAGAATAAATACACACACAGACACACAGCAGGCAGTCTGCTGAGAGCGTGTCGGTTCAGCCATCCTCATCAAGGACACTGGGATTTGTTGACTGACCCCTCTGTCCTCTGATGAGGGGCTTCTGCTTCCTCTGCTTCACAGCGTTCTCCTCACACTGACCAGACTTGCGCTGATGCTGTTTGTTTTTCTGGAGGCAGACTCAGCAGGTGCAGGTTTGGTTCCTATTTCAGCTGTAATGGCCGTCTGTCAGCCGTCACATGTCTGCCTTCACAGGACCGTGTTCCTGCATGTCAGGAGCAGCCTGCATGTACAGCTGTTGTGTGTTCGCTGCCTCTCCATAATGAAGAAACTCGGACATGCTGCCGATTGTGCAAACAGTCCAGCTTATTGTTATTAATGGCCTGATGTTATCTTGCGCTTGGCTAATTTAGATTTTTTTTTCTTTTACTGTTTTTTAGGCTGTTTTGGAGTTTAGCTAAGATTTCAGCTACATGCTAGCTCTTTTGGCTAACCTAGGTTTTTTGTTTTTTAGGCTAATGTGGCATTTAGCTAATATTTTCGCTGGCTTTCAGCTTCACCATTTTCAGTTAATAACTTCAATGTTTTTTTAATATCAATTTCAGTATCTTCAGCTATCAGCACTAGCATCCTCAGCGGCCAAATTCATCTTACAGCATTCACACTAACATTATTGCAGGTAACGCTATAGATCTAGTTCATAATTATGTCAAAAAGTTATGATTTATAGTTTTAAAAAAATAGTTTTAAAGCATTCAATAAATGTTTATCCTGTTCTGCCCACGACCTAAGGTGTATTTTGGATTTTGGCCTCTTGTGTGATTGAGTTTGACCCCCCTGCTTTTGTACCTTTCTTTTCTGTGATGTCACATTACTTCAAACACCCTCATTAGAGGAATTGAAGCCTCTTCTTTTTTCCATGTGCAAACATTTGTAATTTCTAAAAATGTGAGGAACATCCACCCACCAGAAAAGCTTCGGATTAACTTCCCCTTTCTGTTTCCTGAATGAAAGGAAAAGATAACCGTGGAGGAAATTAAAAGGAGCCTCCATGAAGGACAAAGGAGTCAGAATCAGCCTCTTAACCTTTGGGGTGAATTAGTGCCTCCATTGTAGTGAAGAACTAATAAGATCATTGGACAGTGATGGATGAAGCAGTCATCAGGAACTGACATGTCAATTGTTCTTTCCATAATAGTCTCTGGTGAAGTGAATCAATCTGAGCTGTGAGCGTGGATTTGTGGGTGTTAGCGTGCACACGTGACATTTGCATGCGCACAAGCGGTGGTTTAATTTGCTGTGATATGATCAGACATGAGGAAAAGCGCGCACGTCATCGATCTCTGACAGAAACCTGGAACTGTGACAGATCAGACCTTCACGGAGTAAAAAACGTCCCAGTTCAGGAGAAATGCCACCGCCTACACTGTGGTTGAATAAAATCTGAGGAGGCGGGGCGACCTTTAACCATTTACAATTTAATGATCCGTTTCTTTGCAGAAACTGAAAAATGAAAAAGAACCAACAATTACTCCATTGTTGGTCAGCTGTGTGGGTCGTAATCAAAATAAAATGGAGAGAATGTATTCCTTATGCTACGTTCACACATGTGGCACGTGGTCTTGCTTCTAGTGGTCTTCACACTGGACAAGCAGGGAGGGGCTTCTTCTTCTTCTACTGTTTACTAGCTTATATCCATCACCTACAGTTGGAAGAGTCTTTGTGTGAAATGTGTTAACGGTTGATAAGTTGCAGTATGTTAAAGAGTTTAAGCGTCACCAACGATTCCTGGATCTTTGTTTGTTTATCTGAACATCTTCCTCCAGAGTCTTCCTCAGTGTTTGAAGTTGATGCAGGTCGTTTGGATCCACAGCTGCACAGAAATGTTTTTTTTGCTTGTTTCTTTCAGTCATCCCAGCATCATCCAACTCCTCATCAAGGATCGATCCAACATCAATGCTTCAGATTGTGACAGGAAGTGAAGAAGCTGCAGACTTTCCATCCAAAATGAAAAACACACAAATATGTCAGTGAGTTCAAAAGAACCTGCACAGAATGAATTCCTCCTCTGCTGCCTGTGATCTCTGACAGAAGTGTCTGTTCCTCCTGCTTCCATCAGCTGCTGGAAACGCTGCAGAATTCAATAGAAAACACAGCGAACGTTTGTTTCCGCTCTGTTCACAGTTTTTCTGAACAAATAGAAACATTGGGATCATAGCACCCCCCCGCCTCACCCGCGGCAGCACAGCAGGGAGGACATATGTTTGTTCTGGTTCACTGGACTCATTTGTTTAACTAATAAGCTGCTCTTCTGACTGGAGATGGTGGACTCAGAAACCCACCTTTATGTAGAGAGAAGCAAACGCTCTGACTCTTTCTGTCTTTCACTTCTGCAACTGACTTTTTCAGCCTCTTAAAACTGAGAACAGAAACAGTCCTGCTTCAGAGCTTTCAAGAGTCAAAGGAACCATCTGTGATGCAACTGCGTGAAGACCAAGTGAAACAGTGTGAGCTGGGAGGGTGAGAGGGGGAGATGATGCACTCTGAGGGAAAGTAAAGGCTGGACAGGGGCGATGCTCAACATGTTGGTCAGCAGCTTCCATTTAAACCAGAGAGAGGAGACGTAGATTCAAGGGTTAACCAGCACGGCTGGAAAAATCCACACAAACGCCGCCGACGGGTTCTGATGGGAACGGAGAGATGAGCAGTTCTGCTGCGAGCTGACCCACTCTGTCAGTTCAGATCCACCAGTACAGCCTGAAGTTTGAGCAGACTCCCAGGCGGCGTGCGGCAGCGGCGTGCGGCGGCTCTTTTATCCGATTTAGAAAACTGTGAATTGCGTCATGAGATGAAGATTAGTGCTTTGATTTGTACAAGAGAAGAAGAGCTCAGAAACCATCAACAAAATGAAGATCAAAGTGGTCCTCTGTGCTCCCGTCTCTGTGTGATCCACAGTAAAACAGCATCAACTATCTGTGTTTTCCATCTGAACACAAGTCCACTTCTGTGTTTGAAAACAGAAATGTTTACCTGAATTTGATAAGTCAATCAAATCTCCATTCACAAATCTATTTAGAATGTCATTCATTAATTAAGAAAGAACGAATGTTTAGAATAGAATAGAATAGAATAGAAAAGAATAGAATAGAATAGAACTTGATTGATCCCCAAAAGGGGAAATAAACCTTGTTAAATGACTTTATTAAAAACAGCAGATAAGCAATAAATAATTACTGTCAAGTGTTTATGAGACATTTTAAAGTCTATAATAGCTGACAGGAAGTGTAACGAAGAGGCTGAGGCGTTGAGATCCATATACAACCACTTTAATTGGCAGAAGATCCGACAGGGGCAAAACACAAGGCGAGGTCAAAATCCAGGCAAAAGGTCAGACGAGGAGCGAGGCAGGGAGTCAGGAGACAGGCAGAGGTCAAAACACAAGCGGGCCAAGAGGAATAAACTGCTCAGAGTTGAATGTTAAACAAATACAATACTTCACAATGAAGTGAGTCCAAGGGGTGACTAAATACACAGACATAATGAGCATGATGAGAACCAGCTGGTGATGATGGCAGGCAGGAGACAGGTGAGGAGATGGCTGGTTAAAACTCAGGTGAGGGGTCCCTCTGGTGGTTGGATGTGGAACTGGGTGATGGATCCCTGACAGGAAGAAAGTAGTGCTGCCACAACAATTATTTTAATAGTCAACGAATCACTAATGATTTTTTCCGATTATTCGACTAATCGAGTCATGCCCAAACTGGATGTAAAGCACAGATCTTAACCATCAGTGGCTTTAAACTAACTAAAAAATAGATATATAGCATTATCTGTGATAATGCTAGAGTGAATGCTGTAAGCTGAATTTTGCCGCTGAAGATGCTGATAGTTGAAGATGCTGAAATTGATAGATAAAAACACTGCAGCTGATCGCTGAAAACACTAAAGCTGATAGTCAACTAACATATTAGTTAAATGACAGTTAAATTAGCCTAAATAACAGAAAAAAATCCTAAATTAGCCAAAACAGTTAGCATGTAAATATTAGCCTAAAAGATGTAAAAGCGCTCCCTACAACAGTGAGGTGTTAATTAGACAATATTACATGTGAAGTTTTAATAATCACTCATTTTTGAATAAGGATCCCTTAAATCTGTCCACTTTAGTTTTAGTTTGTGGTTAAAAAAAAGGGTTTTGTGTTTTTTTTTAATTTTATTTTATTAGCAGCTGGGTGGAGCCATGGGTAACTCGTTTCAGAGTCCACAGTAGGCCGGAGCCAAATCCAGTCAGTGCTCCTGTGTCACTTTATTTTCAGAGATAAGTTAACCCTATAACACAGGGATGTCAAACATACGGGACGTGGTACGTATCCGGCAAAGTAATGAATAGAAAAAAATTGATTACTTATTACATTTGTTCTCTTTCATGAGAAAAACGCCACACATACATGTTAAAAACTCAAAAAACAGGATTTTTATCAGAGGGGACTTTAAGGGGTTAAGGCGTACACAAATGATCATGCACTGCAATACACACATTTGTACCAATTTCTGAATTTCTTGGTGTTTTGTTGACTTTTTGTAAGGGCAGCAGTAGAACGGTCGACCTCTTATTAGAAGATTGCAGGTTCAATTCCCTTCTTATTCTCTCAAGTGTCTCTAAACTCTGAACCTCACATTACTCCTCGTGGTTATAGTTTGGCAGTGAAGCCGCTATCAATGTAAGAATGAATGGGTCTGAGTCTGAGCTGCCCCTCCCTTGCTCACCTGCACAGGTGTGTCTAGTCATCTCCACTCAGGTTTTCCTCTGTCTGTTTTGGGGTTTGCCGGTTTTCTTTGGCTGGTTACGGTTTCCGTTCTGCAGTGGGGGTCAGTCCGTCTGTGTTCATCGCCTCCCTGCTTTTGTTTGTTTCTGCTCAGGCTCCAGCCCTTTTTCTTCTTCTATTTCGTTCCAGTGTTTGTCTTTTTTCTTCTGCGGGTCACAGATCAACTGGTCGGCTGTAATAAACCGTTGTGCTCCTGTTTCCTGGACGTTTTTGATGTGTTTCTTCAGGAGTCTATGAGGTTCGGACACGGGAATGTCAGGTGGAAACAGCACTCGTTACAAAGGTGTTGCTTGTGGATCAAACAAATGGTAAACATCAGCTTCCACACAGCAAAGGTCCCGTGTCAGGCAGTGGGGTGCACAGGGTGCACCCCCCCCATGTGAAATCAGAAGTGACCCAAAGAAGTCACTGGCTTTTCATCTGATTATTCTGACTGACATGATGCTCTGTTGCTCTTCTTGTCTCCTTCATCTTGTTTGTGCAGAGAAATAATTTCCTCTCTAAGGTCTTGGTCTGCTTTTCTTCTGTCAGAAAGCTGCGTGAACTGGGAGGGGCTTCTTCGTTCAGTGACCCCCTTTCATGCCGTTGTTGTGAGATGAATGATGAGCTGAGCTTTTGTGGATTTCTGGTTAGTTAGAATACGGTTGACGACCTGCTTCCTTCCTGTCGTGAATCTGGCATAAAACGGTTTGTTTTTCTGAGAACAGCAACACGCAGAGAAACGTCACACTGGGTTTTTATGGAGTCTGAAATGCGGCTGTATCTACGTGCATAAATCCCATAAACAGACTCATGATTCAGAGCTCCACTGAAGCTCCTTTATCAGACGCCATTCAGCCACGAGACGCCGGCGTGTTGATCGCATTGATTTCCTCTCCTGACATCAAGCAGCTGCAGGGTCACGGAGAAGAATCTGTTTGGTCTGCTGCAGTAATTAAGTGGGAACTTGTGTGGACGTGGCCTCCACGCCGTCAAAACGCAGCTGAATGTTGCATTATAATGAAGTAATCAATGCTATCGACTTTACTTATCAGCAGCTTAAAGGAGCGTCTGGCCGGCAGATCGGGTTCACTTACATTTACACTGGAGGGAACGCTCATGTTTCACTCAAATTAATGTCAGACAAGAAGAAGAGAAACTTTAGGTTTAAGGCCCTCACTTCCTCCTGCACCATCAAATTAAAAGACTGACTTTCTGTTCACTTCTGTTTACTAAACCAATTATATCCTTTCATCTGTCACCATAATAAAAACTGAAGAGACAGAATTATTTTTTCAAAATGAATTTTCTGTGTTTAAAGTGTAACAATTCTCTCAGTGATTCTCTATCATTTTAAAATACAATATTTTTAAAGCACTTCTTTTAGCCTCTTACCATTTTTCCTCTTTACTTTCAAACTATTTAGAAATTCAAGCCTTTCCCCCTCACAGCTTCAGCGTTTATCTCTCAGCTGGTTTCTGTGGGTCGCTGAATATAAAAGCTCAGCTTAGAAATAACCCACAGTTTCATCAGATCTAACCAACTTTTCCCACATACTCTGCATTCTTCTCACATTCAAGTCAAACGAAAAGTGTCTGCTGATTTAAATGCTAAATATAATTGCAAACACGACTGTTAAATATAAAATGTACACTTACTGGCTACGTTATTGAGCACACCGGTCCAACTGCTCGTTATTGCAACTTTCTAATCAGCCAATCACATGGCAGCAACTCAATACATTTAGACATGAGGTGTGTTTGAGATCATGCAGGTGGACGCAGCGCTGCGCAGATCACCTGGATTGCAGTGCATGTTGGGTAGTTTTGACTCAACTACCCAACCAATTTTTCTGGATGTGTGATTAATATATATTAATCCCACATCGTGACAAAGAGGCGGGTACAAGGCGCCTACTCAGGCAGGTGCAGCTGGAAGTCTGGCGCTGTGCTGGCTTCAAAACGCCTTAAAGACAATGCATTGTGGGAAACAGTGTCCTGTGAGTTCTTGTATTTTGACATGATGCTGATCAGAAATGACTGGCGCTAAATGAAGGAAATCATTTTATAACTCTTTCTGGAAATACTGAATCACTGATTTGAAAATCAACAAGATTTCAAATAATCAGTGGTTATATGAGTTATTGTTGCATTTCAAAGTTAACTTTAATTTCAATTTCATTATCTGGGACAATAGATATTACATTAACCCAGTGGCTATTTTTTTCTGCTGTCCATGAACACATGTTGAGATTTATTATAAAAAACATAATAGTAAAGTTCATACTAAGGAGAAGGAAGACAACTGTGACCTGGACCTGCACTTGAGACTTACAGAAAACAGAAAATGGCAAAACTGAAGCACTGAATCATGACAACAGTTTAGTAATGAATTTATCTAAACTACCAAAGTAAATGTTTGGTGAAAATGTGAATCTTCAGACTACATCTAAAACCTAAATATAAATGACAAATGTTTAAATCTTCAAATTCCTATATAAAATGGTTAAATGTCAATTTTAAACAAATGTGAAAAACACGTTTTTTCCACATGGTAAATGTAGAACATTTGATTTGACATGTTTTTACCAATTTTTCTGGATGTGTGATTAAGTACACAGTCCAATAGTAAAGCTTCTTTTCAGCTTTATCTAATGTATTATTTAATCTTTGTATTAATCTCCTTTTTCCAATCTACTGAATAGCATGTAGGATGTTTTAGCATTTCTACTTTGCTGGGGGGGTTTCAGTTTCATTTACTATCCCAATCAGATCACATCATTTTGGACAATGTTTCTGGAATTCCCATATTGGTCCCATTGAAGATCCTGCGCTAAACTAGACTTTTATTGTAGAAAATGTGCAGTTTTCTATAGATGCGGCGCTTCTTTTTGACTGTTTTAAACATTCTTTACATTATATATCAGAAGATTATGCAACCACATTAGTATTTTATCTCTGTTATCTTGATGTTTTTAGCTGCTTTGTGTTCTTTTTTGCCTTTACAGTCACTTTAAAGACTTTGTTTTTTATACCTTTTATAAAAAAGTGAGCTGAAATCTTATAGCTGTCAGTTTTCACCCATTTCTCTACGAACCAATCGTTTGGTTCAATGGTGACATTTGATCACTTTAAAAAGCAGTTGAATGGCAGTGTATTCTGTGTGTAGTCTGCAGACAGCCTCCTGTCAGACGGTGCATGTAGGCTGCTGCATTAACTTTTCATCAGAAGAGCCAGCACAGAAGAGCTACAAAGATGCCCCTCTTTATTCCTACCATCTGCTGTGTTGAAACATGTTAAAGATCCAGTAGAAGCACAGCAGCAGACATCTTTAATAGTTAACTCTCCTCCACATGTGCTGTAGAAACCAGTCTGACATGGTGTGAACAATGTTTACCAGCATTTACATGTGACTACATGTTGATGGGATTTAGAAAATAAAACTACTTTTTGTAACCAAGAAGGGCATTCTAAAAAGTACACTTTTACCCGTTCTGTAGGACACAAGCATCGACTCATAACTCCAAAAAGCTGCTCATTTCAACTGTGAAGCATGGCAGTGGAGTACTAATGATATGGGCTCACTGGGCTCAAGCACAAACCAAAAATATATGATAATAAATAATAGTTCCCCTATAATTATTTATTTTTTTTTAATAACATTTTGAGTAACTACACCATACACACTTTTTTCATTACTTTGACATTTATTGCTCCAAAATGAAGACAATAATACAGATGGCCTCAAATAGCAAACATTTGCAGTAATGACAGCTTGACAGTGACATCCCATGACCGTCACCAGCCTCATGATGTTGTTCTGAGGCAATGTCTTCATGCACTTCTGCCAGGTCACCTGGGGGTGGGGTTTGATCATCCAGTCTGCTTCAGCTGGTCCCTTAGGTTCTCTATGGGATTCAGGTCAGAGGTCATTGCAGAGGTCCAGCTGAGACAATTCTGGCACCATTTGGAGGAGCATTATCATCCATGAACAGAAAGTTGGGGGTGTTCTGGTGGAATTAGGGGATGTTGATGGTTCTACGATCTCTCTGAGGTAAGAGCCTGCAGTGACTGGATCAATCCTGGTCAGATTGTTGCACCTCATCTACCAAAGCAACCCTGGGGATCATGTTGATCGTATCGCTTACCTCGCCTTCTCCAGCAAACATCATTTCTGTCTATGGTGACTCAACACTCGTCAGTGAACAGAACGATAGACCATTGCTGCATTGTCTGGGTCACATGGTCTTGTGTCTACTGCAAACATGGGGGTGTCTCAGTGTCACACCTTAGGTCTCGGGCCGAACAGGATAAACATTTATTGAACACTCTCTCTGCACTCTAAAACTACATTTTTTAAATTTAAAACGTAACTGTTTAACATAATTATGAACTAGATATATAGCATTACCTGTGATAATACTAGTGTGAATGCTGTAAGCTGAATTTGGCCGCTGAAGATGCTGAAATTGATAGCTGAAAACGCTGAAGCTGATAGCCAGTTAAAATATTAGCTAACTTCCAAATAAGCCTAAAAAATTCTGTCAAAATGATACTAGTTAGAAATAAGTGGAAGATAACATCACGTCATTAATAACAATAAAATAAATGATCTGGAGGGCCGGATAGAATTACCAGATCCGGCCCCCGGACCTTGACTTTGACGCGTCCTGTAGACAATGAAACCACTACTGTATGTAGAAAACACTGAATGAGGTGTGTCTATCATGTCAGTTCAACTCCCTTCTTATCCTGTAGATCTGAAAAGTGAGATAAACCCTGTTTACGACATCCACAGAGTTTCATTATGTCCCTAACTTATTGTGCGCATAAATATGTTGGGTCCTGAAGCAGAACAGATCGGCCTCAGACTGAGGACTTCCTGCTTGAATGAGACATTTATAATCCACCGTCATGCAGATCGTCCTCTCTGAACTGAAGGAGAGGAGCGCTGAAGAATGCTTCCTCTGTTTCCAATACAGCAGAATCTGCAGATGAGGAGAGCTTTAACATGAAGAAGTTGGCTTCCACTTTTAATCCTCTTTGCCTTTGTAAAGTGACTTTGAAACTCGCACTAACATCATTTGCCGAATTGCAAAAGAGACGAGAAGACTCCACTGTTCTCCATCCACCTCTCTTCAAACACGCTTATTTGGAAAATTGGGTCTATTTTTTTATTGAATTATCTTTTATTATGCATTCATGATTTATCTCATTTTGAGCTTTGGCTGCATAAATGCGCTTGAAAATTAAAACTTTTTAGTGTCTTTTGTGACAAAGATTAGTGTTGAGTGGAGGTCAAACACAATAGCTTCAATTTGACAAGAAAATAGATACGATTAAACTGCACTCGCTCTCCGTTTGACTTTTGTCCTCAGCCTGAACGCCGCGGCTCTGATAGCTCTGCCCTCATTACGCGTCAACAAAGGGCCCGGCTCTCCTTTTCTCTGAGCTGCAGCTCATTTCTCTGCCTCTATATTTAACAACAGAATTTCATTCTGGAGAAAGCAGCAGAAGAAAAGGACAGATGAATTTTTATCTGTTGTTTTTTTCTTTTTTTTCTCCTGCAGAATGTTATTTACTGCAGCAGGAATTTGAGAATTCGTGAGCAGTGGATGAAAAAAAATCAATTAATGTATAGCTTTTATGGAGCAAATCAGAATTTTACATCATTACAGGGGCTCACAATCTGTAAATACCATAATCTGGGTTGGATTACAACTGGAGGATCCACTTCAGTCTGAAAAAAACAAGATCTCTTCAATCTCCATAGATGTTGTAAAAAGTAATGAGTGGATTATGGAAATTGTGTCACTGTGACGAATGACACGGAACGGGATGATAAAATGTTTTTTTTCCTTTTTTTTCTATGAATTAACATATGGAGATCATGTTAGCCTGCTATCACGCAGTTCGGGAAAATAATCCTAAATATTTATACCGTGGTCAGATTAGTCAGGTGGAGTGTTTCACTGATTGAATCCATGCAACCGAGATAATGGAGGAGTGTGGGACTCTCCACCATTAAACCTGCTGCTAAACTGAGTTAAATCAACTATTAAAGACATTCACCCCCCCCCTCCCCCCGAAGCTGAACCACACAGCTTGTACAGTACAGATGGTTACAGTTGGAAAAATGTTTAACAAAAAAATGAAGGGAAATGTGACGAGAGTGGATATTCTCCTTAAAGGGGATTTTATATAAAATCCTTTCAGAGCGAACTATATCTGTATATATGGTCATATAGTATCTTTGGAACACTAAAAAACAAATTATTTATGAAATTTTAGTTATTTATGTGAGTTTTTTTTCCTACCCGGAAGTAAAACGACTCGATTCCTGAGGCTCCGCCTACCACTGCGTGTTTTATGACGTCATCCTTGAGACATTTTTTGGCAGTGTGTCAGCATTTCTCCCACGAAAATAAACAACTACCAGTTTTTTTCAAAGATGGATGCACATTCAATGTATATGCCTGTAGTAGCCCCAGCCATCGCTACACTGGTTCACAACACAAACTCTCGCTGGGAGCCCCACATCTAAAGTAACAAAGACCTGTTTGAGCTGGAATTTACTGAAGACAGGACAAAATTGGAAGATATACGGTATTCTGCATCTAAAATGTACGTTTTTTGCTGATCATTGCTAGCTCCATGGAGAAATTGGGTGTTGGTTGTTAGACTGGGGGTGGTGGTGTCAGAGCAGACATTTCCTGAAAGGGGCGGTCTCACTCTGTGACATCAGCACGTGAGGACCCGCTCGTTTTCTGAGAGTGCAGGTTTATAGGAGAAGACTACGAAAATGTACAAACTGATCCAAATACCGCTTTGGGGTTGTTTACAGTGAGGAATAAACAGTACAATATCTTTAAAATCTCAAAAAGTTGTTCTTTGTGGTATGGCCCCTTAAACAATGTTAAAAACACAACATAAAGCTTTAATTAGAATATTTTAATTATTTTTTTAATGGGTAGAGGATCCTGATTATTTTTCAACTGGATCTTTTTTGGAGGTCTGACAGACTGAAACCTGTCCAAGGTGCCTCCCACCAATGCCTGACATTACCTGGTTATGGATGGATGGATGGATGGATGGATGGTTGGACGGACGGACGGACGGACGGATAGATGGATGGATTCTGTTCCGTCAAAGACTCATCAGGATCAGGAAACAAGTCTTTAATCATCATTTCTCTTTATAAACTTCTTTAGCTCACAACTACATTCATCAACTACACAACATTTTCAGGATTCACACTTCTTTAGAGTCTGACGCACATAAACACACACACATGCATGTGTGATCACAAGCAAACACACATACACCTGCACACGAACAAACAAAACGTTTACACACCTACACACACACGCATGTGTGCTTACATACACACATTTGTATACATATGCAATCACAAACGCACACACCTGCCCGCAAATAAACACAAGAACCCATATACGACAACACTCACACACAGGGTGATGTGCACATACATACACAAATGCATTCACACACACAAGACGTCTATATGCAATCACTAGCACACACATGGCTACACACACTTGTGCACAAACTTACAAACGTATATTTTACACATAGAGGCATTGATGTACACACACACACACACCATGCTCATCAGCTATTTCCTCTTTATTAATCATGTGTGTAAGCTGCAGTTATACAGAGACACAACACATCTGGAGTTCACACTCAACTCCAAATGAACTAGACAGACACATGCACACACACACAGCCACAAAAAAGCACCTAAATACACACTTATACACGCCCTAAAGTACACACAAACTCACTCGCACAATTGCCCGCGCACATGCCAAACACACATGCCATGAACAAACCCCACCTCTGACATGCGCACACACAAACTTACATGCACACACACACAAGCTTACATGCACACACACAGACTCCCAGCATGTGTGCACACACACATTGCATCCTGCTCGCCACAGACTGTTTCACAAACATCAACTCAGATGGGAAAACTTGGAAACTGTCTTTGACGATGGATAATTGTTTTTTTTATTCCCCTGCTTTTTTTTCCGTCTTAAATGGAAGTTTTCTGTGTCAGTTGTGAGCTGCTCACTGCAAACCTAAACCGTTCAAAAGCCAAACCAATACAACTTGAAGGTTTCTGTGTGGCCATGGCAACGGAGAGGGGGCGCCTCAGTCATATGACCTGAAGTGGAAAAGCCACCGAGGACGAGGGGCTGCGGTTCACGCCGTGACGCCACAGGTCAGACGACGATCCAAACATTTATTTGCATAATTACGCTCCGTAAAATCACTTTTCCTTTAAAATGTGGTTTTTACCTGGAATTGCTTTATAATTACAATTTTCTGACTAACAAGTATTTGTTCAGTGAAACTTTTTATCTCTGGATAAAAATCACATGAATTTCTTTATGATTTATCACAAAAATCTGATCAGAAAATGCAATAAAACTTCATGTCTCGGTGTCATAAGTCCCTGTTATTTCTAAGTTAACTGGAATAAAAAGTTTACAGATAAATTTAAAGGGTAACCAAACGAGGAAGTTGGAGGCTGACTCCACCCACAGCTGAAATTTGAAAATCTAGTCAGAGGGGCGGGGCTTGGGAACAGGACTGTTATCATTACTGGAGCTGCAGATCCTGACGTCAGACTTCTGAAACTTACACGGTTTGACCAATCACAAAATTCAACTGTAATACTTCAATTCAACCTGTAGGGGGCAGAACACAGACGGTTTTGACTATGTTTTCAAGAATTAAACAATTTTAATTTGTCAAAAATGTGGCAATGACCAACAAACAGCACTTTTAAAGCCCCATTTATAGAGGTCAACAGACAAAAAAAAGTTGATTCAGGGTTTGGTTACCCTTTAAAAAACACATTATTTTATAAACACAAAGCAGTAGGCCTGTTGAAATGTTAAAAATTTAAAATATTTTCATCACAAAAATAAGTCAAATGTTTCTAAAATGATCGAGAAAAAGTCCAGTCTTTCTGATAAAACGACAAATGTGATGATTTTTTTCAGTTTTTGATTATGGAGCTTCTGCACTTTCATTCAAGAGAGACAAAGGGAGCTTTAAACAATTTTTCTGTTTATTTTTGTCTATTCAGTGTGTTTGTGAGAAGCAAATATACTGGATTCCAACTGTGTACAACACTGCTTTGTTTCTCTCTAAAGTCGTTACCATGACACACAATTACCATGAAGTTCCATCTAAATTATGACCTCATCTTTACTGACGGACATATTTATCAATGTCTAAAGGTAGAAAAAAATGAAGTCAGATGATGCCCAACCATGAGAAGTGAAGTTTACACCTGTGAAGGCCGCTCTGCCTCCTGCCGGCCTTCTTCACGGCACTTAAAGCAGAGTCAAACCTCTGAGTAAGAGAATGGGAAACCCAGCAACAAATAGTACACCTTCAGAACAAGTAGATATAGATAGATTTATATAGAGTTGTCTATTCAGCTCGAACGTTTTAAAAGAGTACAGTAAACACTTCTTACACATGAAAGAAACTATCCGACGGCTGAAAATCAGAAAAGTGTCCGGACTCTCAGTGGAGTGAAAGAGCCGAGCGCAAAGAATCAGAGAACAAAACAAACCAAATCGTCTTCAGCTGAAAAGGAAAAGCACATCCTGCACACTCGACACCTGACCACAAAAACAGAATAGAAAAATCTGGAACAGTAGTATTGCATTTGAAATGCACACAGGTTCTGCTGTACAGTCCGGCGCCGCTCTCGGCCGCGCAACGCGGCGTTCTGGGTTCCTGGAGACGGCGCTGTAAACAGGCACACGCAGAATGAAGAGGAGCCTCCGTGTTCATCGTCATTCCTCTGTGGCTTCTCAGTCCTGCTGAGAAAAGTAGGTCCTCCCAGTAAGGCTATGATTCACCTGACCCCCCCCCCCGTGTCTGGATGGCGTGTAATCCCAGATCCCAGAAGCAGGCTGGCTGGCTCCAGAGTAAAAGGGAATATTCAGCTCCTTGAAGGAGTCTTCCTCAGTTTGACTCTATTGGGGGGAAGGATGGGGGCAGAAAAGCTGGTCCAAACTTCAAGCTTTTGTGTGTGGGGGGGTTGTCAGGGAGCAGGTATGCAGTCAGGCAGTCTCTGGTATGTCCACACGAAAGGAGCTGGGAAAGCCTTTTCCTCTCTGCCAACACACAAAAGACACACAGTTTAGTGGGCGCAAACGGGGTGGGAAGGCCCACACCCCTCCATTCACTGCTGTGAAATGGTTCATGGATAATATGTGAATGTGGGGGGGGGGACAATGGTGCCATTGATACATACGGATATTGACAATTTATTTGGGACAACAACAACAAAAGTGGAGACCCGGCTTTGAGAGGAGGGAGACAAACTTCTCATCCCTCCTCCGTCCTGATCCTGAAATCCTACCCCCTCACATTCATGTTCCACTACCCCCCCCCCCCAACACACACACACACACACAACCCAGAACCAGACCAACAAAAGACAAAGACCCGCCGAGGATCAGTCCCGCCCTGATCAGATTAGAGAGTTTCAGCCTCTTGGTATCATCACTTTAATACCTTCCTGCACCCCCTCACCCCCCCTCACCCCGCTACCGCACACACACACACACCCAGCGCTCCTTAACATGCGAGGCCCGACGTCCCTGAATCTGATGCCAACAGTTTCTCTGAAAGCGCTTCTTCTTGTGAAAATCCAGATTAGATTGTTTATTTCCAGTTTGACTCAATGTATTTGCTTCAGCTGAAGATCGAAACTCCGACCAGACCCTACAGACTGGCGCAGGTCTGTGCAGACCTGCTGAATCAAAGGTGGTGGGGGCCACATTAAAACACAGACGTGCAGACAGACTGAGCTAGCTCTGCTTCAGATCGCTGCGAGCCTCACGGTGGGGCTCCGCCTCTTTTACATGTTTTTGCTGTGCTTGCTAAAATATTACCTAAATGCCAAATTAGCCCCAAAAAATGGAAAAATGTTTAATTTTGCCAATATTTTAGCATTTTGTCAAAATTAGCTAAAAACAGCTAGCATGTTATGAAATAAAAACTAAATTCCAAAACAATTCAAAAAACGCTACAGTTGCTGAACATTTTAAATTTTGAATGCAGAAGTTCACAAATTTCAAAGTACACAAAGTTTTTTAAGGAATTTGAGCCATTTCTCTTTCATTTCCTATGGAGCATATTTTGCTCCATACTTAAAAAACTATCAAGTTTATGAATACCAAAAGTACAAGCAGTAATGTCCTGAACAAACTGAAGATTTTGATTTTTGTAAGGCATTCACACAATAAAGCATTGTCAGTAAACTGCAGGGACATCTCCGCGTGCCTTCAGCTACACTCAGTCCTCGTCATGTTTTTGATTCTGTCTCCTCTGGTTTTGCTCTGAATGAGAATCAGCTCGCTGCTTCCTCTCACTCGTTTATCCGCCTCGGGCCGGAGGATTGGTAATGATGGAGGAACAGAAACACGATTTTCTCCTGTGGTCAGATCAGAGGCTGAAAACTCACTGATGTTTTTAACAGCAGCTCATTGTTGAAATACCTCTGTGTCCGGGACCGAGTCCATGCCAGGCACGTGCAGGTTGCTGCGGTAGTCCAGACCCTGGCGGCCGTCGGGCGGCACGAAGCTGGGCATCCAGCAGCGGTCGGAGTGGCCGAGCGCCTTACACTCCTCCGTGCAGTTGGAGAAGAGATCGACAGCTGTGGAGAAGAGAGCAGACATGAGGCTGCATTCAGGCAGAAAACACACGCTCAGCTCCCAGACAAAAACTTCAATACAGTCATTTCCCATCATCCCACAGTGTCAATCGATAACATCCCTGCTCCCCATGATGGCGCTCGAGTGCTGACATGACTGAACTTTCTGATATTTATGAATGTATCACTGATAGATACTATCAGTGTCATCATGGAAATAAAACTAAAAACAAAAAACCATGAAATTGAAGATTCTCTTTTTCACAACTGGAAAAAACAACTGCAGACCCAAAAGTATCAGAATAGAATAAGTGACAGAAAAGAACACTTTAAATTCACACTCTGATGATCTGTTGATCAATTTTAAAAGTGTTCCCCACCAAAATTTTAAAAAAATGTGTCATTTTCTAGGCCATCATTTCTGCAGAACAACAAGAGTTTAATCAAAATTCACCCCAGATTTGTGGGCGGGACTACTGGAAACCTCATTACTGTCCCGTTGGTAAAAGCTTGGATCAGGGAGCTTGTGATCCGCTCTGCGTATTTTCTGTCACAAATATAAAATTTTTCCAACTAGATTTTTTCATGTGATCCTGATTCACTGCAAATTTAATAAAGACATTTAAAAAAAAGCAATTTTAAGCTTAATTTCTTTATATGTGTCTATCATGTTGTAAGTATGTAGATTAGAATGCATAACAAAGCTGATTATGCATGTTGTATCCAGCAGGGGGCGACATATGAGACACAGGCTCAAATAAAAATGCAGTAGAAGAAAACTTTTTAGCGTAAAAATAAACAAAACTTTCGAAAGATGGACCGAACACAGTAAGTGATGCAGCAACGGTTGCCAGGGGCAACCAGGGTCCTACATTTTGGTTTAAATATCGGAACGATCCTGCACCGTCACCGAGGAGAGATAAAAACTCCAAACAGCAAAACATGTTGGGAGAATCCACTAACTTCTGCATTTCAGCTGTTTGTTTTAGCCAGCTGAGCCTTAAGATTTTGAAGTAGCGTTAATTATT
This sequence comes from Oryzias melastigma, assembly GCF_002922805.2. Taxonomy (NCBI): domain Eukaryota; kingdom Metazoa; phylum Chordata; class Actinopteri; order Beloniformes; family Adrianichthyidae; genus Oryzias; species Oryzias melastigma. The sequence goes on along the minus strand of NC_050521.1, from coordinate 279,986 downwards.
TTTCTACTCTGTTTCAACACTTCAGCAGCAAAGCTTTTCTATAATTTGGATTTTTCAAAAAATAAAAAAAATCCAATGAATCTCTTTTCCTGTTTTATTTTTTCCTCACATCTGTTTTCATCATCGTTCTCTTCTTTTGTGTTCGGCGCCACCTTCAGGATCACTGAAACGTGATGCTGGCAGCAAAGCAGCTTCCTCTTTCTGTACGGTAGTGTAGAGATCAATGCTCTTCCTCCATAAACAGACAGAAGGATTTCTGCTGCATCTGTAACACCGAACCAGAACCAGAGCCTCATGACCCGCGTGAGGGACGGGTCACGGTTTGATCCCAGCATCCCTGCACAGCTGCAGTCCGCTTGGATCTGAGCCTCAGCAAAGCTCACAAACATGAAATCACAGACAGGATCACACATCTGGATTTAAAAAGCCTTCAGCGGCGTGCACGTGACGATAATCTGCATGAAATGAACATCAGAGTTTGTCTCATTATTTTCTGTCCAGACCGGAACGCTAACGTGCGCCATTTGGGCACTTTTGTCTATTCCTGACATGAAAGCCTCCCACACAGCGAGCAGAAAGCCTCTCCTCTCACACGTCTAATCAGGCCTTTTGTTTCTGCGTGCAGCAGAGACGCTGCTTCTTGTTTTCACTTCAGAGCTGCGGTCAGCACTGTTTGTGCACCTTTCTATTTAGAGCTCCTGCGACATTTGTAGCAAAGATTGCAGCTAAATGTGAGTTAGTAGGGGAGGCCGCGTCCCTCTGATGCTCCAGGTTATATTTTATTTATGGCGAGCATTAAACGTGAGATTTTTAGGGCCTCCTTCCTTCGGCTTTGGTTTCGCATTCCAACACACCGAACTCGTTACCGGAAAATGAGCAGCAGGATTTATGGACTCATCCAGAGAGAATCTGAGTCTTTTCTTCTCAGAAAAGATGCCAGCTTTGCTGTTTCGGAGCGTAAACAGAAGCAATTGTGTCCATCAGGGACGGCCGTGCATGTCGGCCTGCTGCTCGGACCACCGCTGCTCATGCAGCAGAGTCCCGGGACAGCTGTGAATAATTTAAAGACGCACAAACAGGTTTCAGCAGTTTCTGTGTCTGTTTGGGGCTCAAATCGGAGCTCTCTGCGGCTAATCCCTCAGAATGCAGACTGATTAGGCTGCTGCCATCCCGGTGAGCCGTGCGTGTGTGTCTGTGCGTGCACGTGTGTTTGTCTGTAGGGGTCAGCAAAGGGGGAATTTGCTTTGTTACAAAGCGGATTAATTTGGCTTGCTGTGGCTAACAGCTTGGAAAAGTGCCCGGTCTCCTAACGAGAGGCTTTCTTATTAAATATTAACCAGCATGCCATAAATACACCGTCACATTACATTTTAATCAGGCCCCTTACATGACAGAAAACAACTTGTTGTTCATTTTGATGTGGGGGGGGGGGCAGCGGGACTGGAAGGGAGCATGCTGAGCGGATGCATCTGTGCGCTAAAAAGTACAGAACTGGAAAAACCGTGCGGGATAAACACATGTCATGGTCATTCTAAGGCCCAGGCGAAAAATGAATTTACATACAGGGAAACTCTGTTTGAAAGCGACTGCACCACCAATCGGTCAGTACTCAAAAAGGAAGTTGGGGGATTTAAACTGTTAAAGATGTTTTACAAAAAAAAATAAACGCTAAATTGCTAGTTCTATACGCCTTTTGCAACCAAAAGGGGGCAGTGAATTTTCAAGAAATTTTATCTAAGTAAATCAGACAAATTTCCACTTTGAACCTGTGTTTCCACCTCTTCCTTTTTTCATCCTTCAGTCTTAAAGAGAAACTAACAGCGGACACACCATGTGGCCTTCTCCACCCCCAACCTAGTTTAGAGAGCAGCAACGTCAGGAAGGGACGGGCGGCGCACTGCAGTTACTGATGACATCAAACTTTGGAGTTTTTATATATATATATATATACATACATACATACATATATTATTACAATATATATATTTATATATATATAATTCATGTCATTTGGCCTCCTCTCCAGCAGATAGGGCCCCAGGCAACCGCCTAGGTTGCCTAAGCCCAGGGCCAGCCCTGGTCATCATTCTTTAAGCCAAATTAAATTCTGAGTAAATGCGCCAAAACGTAACGCCATGTTTTTGTGTTAAAATAGAGGGGAGCTATGCAACATTCTGTAATTATTTTCAATAAAAGATATCTTCAATCAGTCCTAAATCTGCCATTCTGGTGCAGACTTATGTCCTGACCTTCTCCACAACTTTCCGTGAAGCTATAGCAGTAAAGGAAATAAGAATCTACAGGTTGGTGCTAAATTAAAGCTGAACTGCATAAAAGTCTGACTTTCTATGAAAATTTTTGCATAAAAGAATCATAACCCTTTGATAATTGAGGCATTGTAGGCGACGCTTAAACATAAAATCTTTAACATACTGTAACTTTTCAACCGTTAACACGATAATTCCAGACAATTCTGAAAGAGAAAAACGGATCGTTGAGCATCTTCAACAGCCAAATTCAGCTTACAGCATTCACACTAGCATTATAGCAGGTAATGCTATATATCTAGTTCATTATTATGTTAAAAAGTTACATTTTTAAAACTTAAAAAACTTAGTTTTAGAGTGTTCAACCAACGTTTATCCTGTTCGGCCCACGACCTAAGGTGTGTTTTGGATTGTGGCCCCTGTGCGATTGAGTTTGACACATGTTCACAAGTGGATGCAGCGTTTCACTTTTCCCAACAATTTAATTCAAACCTCGGTTTTTTGGTTTTGTTGTGTTTTCTTATATTATTTGTGTTTTAAAAAACCACAAAAGAGTAAAATGTTGAAAAGTCCTTTTTTTAAATTTGCTATTAAACAAATAATGAAGCAAAAATTTTCAGTCGACTTATAATGTGTGATTTAAAAAAAATAACTTTTCAGAAATTAAGCACATCATGTGTTTGACACTGTCAACAGTGAGATGCAACAATTCAGTTTAAGGGTGGAACATACGTTTAGGTTTTTTAAGCCACGCCCACTTTATGGACATGAGATGATTAAAGAAGACATGCTATTACTGCGCTAAGCTTCATAGCGGCCAGAAAATATTTTTTTGCAGAGCGAATTCACCCACACTTGACATTTTTAAATTTGGCTGCTCCATCTGACTCCATCTAATTACCAAGGCAACATCATTTGAGGGGCGGAGTCTTCCTAAAATTACTTTCCATGGTATCTTCATGTTTTTTTAGGTTAAAAAGGGAACCTTCAGAGGTCCCAAAGACCTCGATGACCTTCAGGGCTGGAAGTGCATCCTCCCTCTAACCAGCACGATTTGACTATTAGCCACAGAGCTGCTTTACACAAAGTGGTGGTCATCCTTAATTTACCTGGACACGCCCGCAGACACACCTGCCCTGCAGAGTCAGGGAGCAGCTGCTGCTAGTGCTGCTGGTGGGTTTGCTGTGACCTCCACTAACGCTGACGTGGTTCTGGAGGCGGAGTCCACCTTCACACCTGAAGTGTGATATTTAAGCTGAGAGATAAGACTCGGGGGAAACGGATCAACACGTCCTGATATCTGCTGACATTTGGGTGAAATCAGCTGTTCTCCTTCACATCAGACGCTCTCATCCAGCCGGGAGGAAACATTTCATCTGTGTGGCAACCTCAGCCCCGCCCCCACACAGACGGCAAAAAGGTTACGCTTTTACCTTCATCACCAAAACTGTGTCAACACAGACCCACAAACAAACAAACATGCAAAGGTCAGCCCCTCCCAAACGCAGGTCACCATGACGACCTTTACACTACTGAGACCAGAACCAGGACTCTGAGATGGGGACACATGAAGAGAACTGCTGAAACCACACAAGTCCAGAACTGACATTTCCCTGGTCGGCTCCAAACAAACTCCACAGAAAACCTCTGATGAACCGTTCCAGGCCGTCCTCATTTCATTAAAAAACATTTAGTTTCTCTTTCCGCTTCATCTCCAGGAGGAACGCGCTCATGAAATTATTATTCAACAGAGTCGGTTCCTGAAGGTTCTGTTTTAACGGCATCTTTCATTAATGTTCACACTTTTCTCTGTATAAAACAATAACTTTGTGATATTTTGCTGCTGGGATCAACAGTCTGTTCATTCTGCAAAATTCATAAAAGTTAAAGGAAATATTCAGAGGATGGAAAGAAAACAGTTCCTGAATACATTAAACTTTGTATATTTCACACAAATTTATTAATATATTCAATTATTTTATTTCATTGAGCCGACAATTACAGAGGAAAGTGAGATCAGGTCTATTTTTTAGATAAAAGTGAGAAAATATGACTACTTATAAACTAGACTATTAAAAAACAATAAACTATATATATATATACTTCTAATTGCTTTGTGATTTTAACGCAAATTTATCATTTTTTTAACTGAAAATATAAAACATTTAAAACTATTTCACAACTGTATATTTTTGAATATTTTTTAAAAAATCTTGGGGTTTTGAGACTCTTTTTGAGAACATTTTTATCCATTAGTGTCTAAATGTACTATTTTACAGAAATAATTTTTGCTGCATATTTATGACACATTCAGGGCCAAATTTAAAAAATAAACAGAAAACATATTTTTATTTTAAGAAACTATTAGTATTTCATGAAATAGTATCAGAAAACGTGAAATAAGTTCATAAACAGACCGACAGAGC
>NC_050521.1:272863-275174 GCF_002922805.2 Oryzias melastigma | reverse complement strand
GGCTCTAACACCCCCTCGGCGGCAGGAAGCCGCACACGCGCCGCATACCAACCGCATGCAAATGAGCCCGAACTCACCGGAGGAGTGGGCCCGGTTCGTGGCGTCGTGGTCGCTGTCCCCCTGCTCGCTGTCGCCGTGGCCGCTGTCCTTCGAGCTGACCAGGTCCGCCTCCTGAAAGGCCGAGCTGCAAAACGGGAACACAGCTGGTCAGCTCTGCTCGCGTCCCTGAACGCATCACCGCATGGCGGCGTTTACCTGTTGACGCGCCTCGGCCGGTCCACCAGGTAACTCAGCTCCCCGCGCTGGTGCTTGTTCTGGAACAGAGGGGAACGGGCTGTCACTCATTCATTTTATATTAAAAAATATTTAAAAAAAGATGAATTCAGAGTCACGTGAGGACCAGATCATCCTCAGGATTTCCGTCTTTAATGAACTAAGAGTTTGAAGTGAAACGTGTGTTTAGATGAGCAGAAGATTATATTTCAGTCAGGTTTGAGCGTCTGGAGCTTTTCTGGAGCTCATCCATCCCTGATTCAAAAAGATGAGAAGAAACTGATCTCACTAAAACAAAACACACCTGCACAGGTGACCACAGCATGGATACACATTAGTTCATAAAAATGAATGTAAAATAAAATAATAAGGAATGGTCGTCTGCTAACAGGAACGTTTTTGCAGATAACAAATCCAGACTTTCAAACACCACTGAGAGTTTAGATTGTAAATAGCCCCGCCCACCTCATCAACATATTAAATACAGAAATAAATGCAAAGTAACAACAGATTTAATTTTCCTATTAACATATTGATTTTATATTTCTATCTATTATGAGTTAAAGATCCACTCAGATGAAAATAACTTTTTTTTGGGTTTTTTTCTCATGATAGAAGACATACATATAGAAAATCAAGTTTAAATTCGTATTTCTGATATTTCTTTATTTCTTTATTTAGTTGTGAATCAGGAGCAGACAAAAAATGTCGTCTGGACAAAGCTCCATGGTCTGCTCTATTCTGATGCATCTACTTACAGACAAATAGATCCATGAGCGTCTTTGTTTTGTTGTATCAAAGATGGGATAATGGGAAATGAGGGCAGGCTTACTCTGCACCAACAGTCCTTGACACAACTCAGAGGTGAATTTCTAATGGACTCCAACTGCTCTGCAGAAACTATGTCCTAGAAAACGACCGATTTTTTAAAATTTTAGCTAAAAACTGCATGATTATAATTCAAAGACCACTGGATGGGTTTCAATTGTGCATATTTTACAGCTGCCTCTGCCATAAAGACGTGGCTATTCCTGTTTCTGAAACATGATAGGACTTTTAACTACTCTGACATTCATTTTTCAGTGTCGGCTCTTCTGCTGCTCTTGTTCACCTGCGGTCACGTGACTCCGCCCCCAATCAGCATGGAGAGAAAAAGGTCAGGATGAGGGAGAAGCAGACAAGACATCGCAGCTCTGCGGCCACAGAGCTGAATGCAAAGACTGATCCCACGGAGGAGGGGGTCGGGGCCCCCACAGAGAGCAGGCCCCTGCCAACCTGACGTGGAACAAAGGGGGAGTCTGTGAGGGACACGCCGCTCACCAAAATGGAGCATTGGAAGGTTGGGAATGATGTCAGGGTTTCACTTTGTGACAGACGTGCGTAAAGTTCTGGAATTTGACCTGGAAAACTTTGAATGAACCTGTTTGTTGATGATGATGATGATTAACATGTGATGAAGGTCCAGTTTGAGTGAGCCGCCAGCCGCCGTGACATCCAAATAATCTGACAATCTGATGGAAGTCAGGCTTTTCAAAATAAAAAAAATTGGCTAGAGCGTTCTTTTATTTTGTAAATAAGCATAATCTTTGCTGAAAATCTAAATAAATCTTTAAAAACTGTCAGGAATGAACTCTCCATCCACAGATCCTCACATGTGTATTTGAAAAAAATAGAATTAATAAAAAAGGAGGAATAAAAAGGATGAGCAAATAAAAAACAGCCAAATGAGGCTGAAGTCGGCAACACTTACGTAACAGTTTGAAGAAAATATAAGATTTATTAAGACACAGCAAAGTGATTCATCCTGTTTTAAAACATACAACACCATTTACTTTAGTTTACTTTTTATTTCATCTAAATGTAAAATGTTTCCTGAAACTAACACCTTTTACCCATAAGGCCTTTCTGTCCTGCTCTACACTGGTTTGTGGTTTTTAAAACATGAGGCTGTGGTTCTAACCGATCTGACTGGATTATTAGATCTCTGATTGGTGTTTATGTTCCAAGGAACGGCAACTGAAGGTGTTTTCCCTCAAGA